>NW_027513292.1:0-228679 GCF_048772815.1 Callospermophilus lateralis | reverse complement strand
CTATCTCTATGGTTTGTTTCCTCTTGAAGTACCCCATGCAGAGACTGGCGAAAAACACTTTCGTTTGAAAGGGGTTGCCAAGCTTCCAAAAAACTACTAGTTTGCTGAAATCTCAGCAAACATTTTTCACCAAATCTTGATGATACTTGGTGGTAATGATCAGTTCACTAATCTCACTTGGCTGCCCAAATTTTATTCTTTCAGGTTGAAGCATTCGTTTCCAGTAACAGTTTGAATTTTTAGGTTTCACTCTGTTTTCTCCTACATAGATAGCTGTGTTTGGAGTTCTAAATCAAACACGGTTTGTGCTAGCTCCTGGAAACTTGACCAAATGAAGTAGTTCTAAGTTCTATCTCTATGGTTTGTTTCCTCTTGAAGTACCCCATGCAGAGACTGGCGAAAAACACTTTCGTTTGAAAGGGGTTGCCAAGCTTCCAAAAAACTACTAGTTTGCTGAAATCTCAGCAAACATTTTTTCACCAAATCTTGATGATACTTGGTGGTAATGATCAGTTCACTAATCCCACTTGGCTGCCCAATTTTTATTCTTCTAGGTTGAAGCATTCGTTTCCAGTAACAGTTTGAATTTTTAGGTTTCACTCTGTTTTCTCCTACATAGATAGCTGTGTTTGGAATTCTAAATCAAACACGGTTTGTGCTAGCTCCTTGAAACTTGACCAAATGAAGTAGTTCTAAGTTCTATCTCTATGGTTTGTTTCCTCTTGAAGTACCCCATGCAGAGACTGGCGAAAAACACTTTCGTTTGAAAGGGGTTGCCAAGCTTCCAAAATACTACAAGTTTGCTGAAATCTGAGCAAACATTTTTTCACCAAATCTTGATGATACTTGGTGGTAATGATCAGTTCACTAATCCCACTTGGCTGACCAACTTTCACTCTTCTAGGTTCAAGCGTTTGTTTCCATTAACACTTTGAATTTTTAGGTTTCACTCTGTTTTCTGCTATATAGATAGATGTGTTTGAAACTCTAAATCAAACACGGTTTGTGCTGGCTCCGTGAAACTTGACAAAATGAAGTAGTTCTAAGTTAGATCTCTATGGTTTGTTTCCTCTTGAAGTACCCCATGCAGTGACTGGCGAAAAACACTTTCATTTGAAAGGGATTGCCAAGCTTCCAAAAAACTACTAGTTTGCTGAAATCTCAGCAAACTTTTTTTCACCAAATCTTGATGATACTTGGTGGTAATGATCAGTGCACTAAGCCCACTTGGCTGCCCAATTTTCACTCTTCTAGGTTCAAGCGTTAGTTTCCAGTAGCACTTTGAATTTTTAGGTTTCACTCTGCTTTCTGCTATATAGATAGATGTGTTTGAAACTCTAAATCAAAAACGGTCTGTGCTAGCTCCTTGAAACTTGACAAAATGAAGTAGTTCTAAGTTCTATCTCTATGGTTTGTTTCCTCTTGAAGTACCCCATGCAGAGACTGGCGAAAAACACTTTCGTTTGAAAGGGGTTGCCAAGCTTCCAAAAAATTACTACTTTGCTGAAATCTCAGCAAACATTTTTTCACCAAATCTTCATGATACTTGGTGGTAATGATCAGTTCACTAATCCCACTTTCCTGCCCAACTTTCACTCTTCTAGGTTCAAGCGTTCGTTTCCATTAACACTTTGAATTTTTAGGTTTCACTCTGTTTTCTGCTATATAGATAGATGTGTTTGAAACTCTAAATCAAACAAGGTTTGTGCTAGCTCCGTGAAACTTGACAAAATGAAGTAGTTCTAAGTTAGATCTCTATGGTTTGTTTCCTCTTGAAGTACCCCATGCTGAGACTGGCGAAAAAAACTTTTGTTTGAAAGGGATTGCCAAGCTTCCAAAAAACTACTAGTTTGCTTAAATCTCAGCAAACTTTTTTTCACCAAATCTTGATGATACTTGGTGGTAATGATCAGTGCAATAAGCCCACTTGGCTGCCCAATTTTCACTCTTCTAGGTTCAAGCGTTCGTTTCCAGTAGCACTTTGAATTTTTAGGTTTCACTCTGTTTTCTGCTATATAGATAGATGTGTTTGAAACTCTAAATCAAAAACGGTTTGTGCTAGCTCCTTGAAACTTGACCAAATGAAGTAGTTCTAATTTCTATCTCTATGGTTTGTTTCCTCTTGAAGTGCCCCATGCAGAGACTGGCGAAAAACACTTTTGTTTGAAAGGGGGTGCCAAGCTTCCAAAAAACTACTAGTTTGCTGAAATCTCAGCATACATTTTTTCACCAAATCTTGATGATACTTGGTGGTAATGATCAGTTCACTAATCCCACTTGGCTGCCCAATTTTTATTTCTCTAGGTAGAAGCATTCGTGTCCAGTAACAGTTTGAATTTTTAGGTTTCACTCTGTTTTCTCCTACATAGATAGCTCTGTTTGGAATTCTAAATCAAACACGGTTTGTGCTAGCTCCTTGAAACTTGACCAAATGAAGTAGTTCTAAGTTCTATCTCTATGGTTTGTTTCCTCTCGAAGTACCCCAGGCAGAGACTGGCAAAAAACACTTTCGTTTGAAAGGGGTTGCCAAGCTTCCAAAAAACTACTAGTTTGCTGAAATCTCAGCAAACATTTTTTCACCAAAACTTGATGATACTTGGTGGTAATGATCAGTTCACTAATCCCACTTGGCTGCCCAACTTTCACTCTTCTAAGTTCAAGCGTTCGTTTCCAGTAACACTTTGAATTTTTAGGTTTCACTCTGTTTTCTGCTTTATAGATAGATGTGTTTGAAACTCTAAATCAAACACGGTTTGTGCTAGCTCCTTGAAACTTGCCCAAATGAAGTAGTTCTAAGTTCTATCTCTATGGTTTGTTTGCTCTTGAAGTACCCCATGCAGAAACTGGCGAAAAACACTTTCGTTTGAAAGGGGTTGCCCAGCTTCCAAAAAACTACTAGTTTGCTGAAATCTCAGCAAACCTTTTTTTCACCAAATCTTGATGATACTTGGTGGTAATGATCAGTTCACTATCCCACTTGGCTGCCCAATTTTTATTCTTCTAGATAGAAGCATTCGTTTCCAGTAACAGTTTGAATTTTTAGGTTTCACTCTGTTTTCTCCTACATAGATAGCTGTGTTTGGAATTCTAAATCAAACACGGTTTGTGCTAGCTCCTTGAAACTTGACCAAATGAAGTAGTTCTAAGATCTATATCTATGGTTTGTTTCCTCTTGAAGTACCCCATGCAGAGACTGGCGAAAAACACTTTCATTTGAAAGGGGTTGCCAAGCTTCCAAAAAACTACTAGTTTGCTGAAATCTCAGCAAACATTTTTTCTCCAAAACTTGATGATACTTGGTGGTAATGATCAGTACACTAATCCCACTTGGCTGCCCAATTTTTATTCTTCTAGATAGAAGCATTCGTTTCCAGTAACAGTTTGAATTTTTAGGTTTCACTCTGTTTTCTCCTACATAGATAGCTGTGTTTGGAATTCTAAGTCAAACACGGTTTGTGCTAGCTCCTGGAAACTTGACCAAATGAAGTAGTTCTAAGTTCTATCTCTATGGTTTGTTTCCTCTTGAAGTACCCCATGCAGAGACTGGCGAAAAACACTTTCGTTTGAAAGGGGTTGCCAAGCTTCCAAAAAACTACTAGTTTGCTGAAATCTCAGCAAACATTTTTCACCAAATCTTGACGATACTTGGTGGTAATGATCAGTTCACTAATCCCACTTGGCTGCCCAATTTTTATTCTTCTAGGTTGAAGCATTCCTTTCCAGTAACAGTTTGAATTTTTAGGTTTCACTCCGTTTTCTCCTACATAGATAGCTGTGTTTGGAATTCTAAATCAAACACGGTTTGTGGTAGCTCCTTGAAACTTGACCAAATGAAGTAGTTCTAAGTTCTATCTCTATGGTTTGTTTCCTCTTGAAGTACCCCATGCAGAGACTGGCGAAAAACACTTTAGTTTGAAAGGGGTTGCCAAGCTTCCAAAAAACTACTGGTTTGCTGAAATCTCAGCAAACATTTTTTCACCAAATATTGATGATACTTGGTGGTATTGATCAGTTCACTAATCCCACTTTCCTGCCCAACTTTCACTCTTCTACGTTCAAGCGTTCGTTTCCATTAACACTTTGAATTTTTAGGTTTCACTCTGTTTTCTGCTATATAGATATATGTGTTTGAAACTCTAAATCAAACACGGTTTGTGCTAGCTCCGTGAAACTTGACAAAATGAAGTAGTTCTAAGTTAGATCTCTATGGTTTGTTTCCTCTTGAAGTAACCCATACAGAGACTGGCGAAAAAAACTTTCGTTTGAAAGGGATTGCCAAGCTTCCAAAAAACTACTAGTTTGCTTAAATCTCAGCAAACTTTTTTTCACCAAAACTTGATGATACTTGGTGGTAATGATCAGTGCACTAAGCCCACTTGGATGCCCAATTTTCACTCTTCTAGGTTCAAGCGTTCGTTTCCAGTAGCACTTTGAATTTTTAGGTTTCACTCTGTTTTCTGCTATATAGATAGATGTGTTTGAAACTCTAAATCAAAAACGGTTTGTGCTAGCTCCTTGAAACTTGACCAAATGAAGTACTTCTAATTTCTATCTCTATGGTTTGTTTCCTCTTGAAGTACCCCATGCAGAGACTGGCGAAAAACACTTTCGTTTGAAAGGGGTTGCCAAGCTTCCAAAAAACTACTAGTTTGCTGAAATCTCAGCAAACATTTTTTCACCAAATCTTGATGATACTTGGTGGTAATGATCAGTTCACTAATCCCACTTGGCTGCCCAATTTTTATTCTTCTAGATAGAAGCATTCGTTTCCAGTAACAATTTGAATTTTTAGGTTTCACTCTGTTTTCTCCTACATAGATAGCTGTGTTTGGAATTCTAAATCAAACACGGTTTGTGCTAGCTCCTTGAAACTTGACCAAATGAAGTGCTTCAAAGCTCTATCTCTATGGTTTGTTTCCTCTTGAAGTACCCCATGCAGAGACTGGCGAAAAACACATTCGTTTGAAAGGGGTTGCCAAGCTTCCAAAAAACTACTAGTTTCCTGAAATCTCAGCAAACATTTTTTCACCAAATCTTGATGATACTTGGTGGTAATGATCAGTTCACTAATGCCACTTGGCTGCCCAATTTTTATTCTTCTAGGTTGAAGCATTCGTTTCCAGTAACAGTTTGAATTTTTAGGTTTCACTCTGTTTTCTCCTACATAGATAGCTGTGTTTGGAATTCTAAATCAAACACGGTTTGTGCTAGCTCCTTGAAACTTGACCAAATGAAGTAGTTCTAAGTTCTATCTCTTTGGTTTGTTTGCTCTTGAAGTACCCCATGCAGAGACTGGCGAAAAACACTTTCGTTTGAAAGGGGTTGCCAAGCTTCCAAAAAACTACTAGTTTGCTGAAATCTCAGAAAAACTTTTTTCACCAAATCTTGATGATACTTGGTGGTAATGATCAGTTCACTAATCCCACTTGGCTGTCCAATTTTTATTCTTCTAGATAGAAGCATTCGTTTCCAGTAACAGTTTGAATTTTTAGGTTTCACTCTGTTTTCTCCTACATAGATAGCTGTGTTTGGAATTCTAAATCAAACACGGTTTGGGCTAGTTCTTGGAAACTTGACCAAATGAAGTAGTTCTAAGTTCTATCTCTATGGTTTGTTTCCTCTTGAAGTACCCCATGCAGAGACTGGCGAAAAACACTTTCATTTGAAAGAGGTTGCCAAGCTTCCAAAAAACTACTAGTTTGCTGAAATCTCAGCAAACATTTTTTCTCAAAATCTTGATGATACTTGGTGGTAATGATCAGTTCACTAATCCCACTTGGCTGCCCAATTTTTATTCTTCTAGATAGAAGCATTCGTTTCCAGTAACAGTTTGAATTTTTAGGTTTCACTCTGTTTTCTCCTACATAGATAGCTGTGTTTGGAATTCTAAGTCAAACACGGTTTGTGCTAGCTCCTGGAAACTTGACCAAATGAAGTAGTTCTATTCTATCTCTATGGTTTGTTTCCTCTTGAAGTACCCCATGCAGAGACTGGCGAAAAACACTTTCGTTTGAAAGGGGTTGCCAAGCTTCCAAAAAACTACTAGTTTGCTGAAATCTCAGCAAACATTTTTCACCAAATCTTGATGATACTTGGTGGTAATGATCAGTTCACTCATCCCACTTGGCTGCCCAATTTTTATTCTTCTAGGTTGAAGCATTCCTTTCCAGTAACAGTTTGAATTTTTAGGTTTCACTCCGTTTTCTCCTACATAGATAGCTGTGTTTGGAATTCTAAATCAAACACGGTTTGTGGTAGCTCCTTGAAACTTGACCAAATGAAGTAGTTCTAAGTTCTATCTCTATGGTTTGTTTCCTCTTGAAGTACCCCATGCAGAGACTGGCGAAAAACACTTTAGTTTGAAAGGGGTTGCCAAGCTTCCAAAAAACTACTGGTTTGCTGAAATCTCAGCAAACATTTTTTCACCAAATCTTGATGATACTTGGTGGTAATGATCAGTTCACTCATCCCACTTTCCTGCCCAACTTTCACTCTCCTAGGTTCAAGCGTTCGTTTCCATTAACACTTTGAATTTTTAGGTTTCACTCTGTTTTCTGCTATATAGATAGATGTGTTTGAAACTCTAAATCAAACACGGTTTGTGCTAGCTCCGTGAAACTTGACAAAATGAAGTAGTTCTAAGTTAGATCTCTATGGTTTGTTTCCTCTTGAAGTACCCCATGCAGAGACTGGCGAAAAAAACTTTCGTTTGAAAGGGATTGCCAAGCTTCCAAAAAACAACTAGTTTGCTTAAATCTCAGCAAACTTTTTTTCACCACATCTTGATGATACTTGGTGGTAATGATCAGTGCACTAATCCCACTTGGCTGCCCAATTTTTATTCTTCTAGATAGAAGCATTCGTTTCCAGTAACAGTTTGAATTTTTAGGTTTCACTCTGTTTTCTCCTACATAGATAGCTGTGTTTGGAATTCTAAATCAAACACGGTTTGTTCTAGCTCCTTGAAACTTGACCAAATGAAGTACTTCTAAGTTCTATCTCTATGGTTTGTTTCCTCTTGAAGTACCCCATGCAGAGACTGGCGAAAAACACTTTCGTTTGAAAGGGGTTGCCAAGCTTCCAAAAAACTACTAGTTTGCTGAAATCTCAGCAAACATTTTTTAACCAAATCTTGATGATACTTGGTGGTAATGATCAGTTCACTAATCTCACTTGGCTGCCCAAATTTTATTCTTTCAGGTTGAAGCATTCGTTTCCAGTAACAGTTTGAATTTTTAGGTTTCACTCTGTTTTCTCCTACATAGATAGCTCTGTTTGGAGTTCTAAATCAAACACGGTTTGTGCTAGCTCCGGGAAACTTGACCAAATGAAGTAGTTCCAAGTTCTATCTCTATGGTTTGTTTCCTCTTGAAGTACCCCATGCAGAGACTGGCGAAAAACACTTTCGTTTGAAAGGGGTTGCCAAGCTTCCAAAAAACTACTAGTTTGCTGAAATCTCAGAAAAACTTTTTTCACCAAATCTTGATGATACTTGGTGGTAATGATCAGTTCACTCATCCCACTTGGCTGCCCAATTTTTATTCTTCTAGATAGAAGCATTCGTTTCCAGTAACAGTTTGAATTTTTAGGTTTCTGTTTTCTCCTACATAGATAGCTGTGTTTGGAATTCTAAATCAAACACGGTTTGTGCTAGCTCCTTGAAACTTGACCAAATGAAGTAGTTCTAAGTTCTATCTCTATGGTTTGTTTCCTCTTGAAATACCCCATGCAGAGACTGGCGAAAAACACTTTCATTTGAAAGGGGTTGCCAAGCTTCCAAAAAACTACTAGTTTCCTGAAATCTCAGCAAACATTTTTTCTCCAAATCTTGATGATACTTGGTGGTAATGATCAGTTCACTAATCCCACTTGGCTGCCCAATTTTTATTCTTCTAGATAGAAGCATTCGTTTCCAGTAACAGTTTGAATTTTTATGTTTCACTCTGTTTTCTCCTACATAGATAGTTGTGTTTGGAATTCTAAGTCAAACACGGTTTGTGCTAGCTCCTGGAAACTTGACCAAATGAAGTAGTTCTAAGTTCTATCTCTATGGTTTGTTTCCTCCTGAAGTACCCCATGCAGAGACTGGCGAAAAACACTTTCGTTTGAAAGGGGTTGCCAAGCTTCCAAAAAACTACTAGTTTGCTGAAATCTCAGCAAACATTTTTCACCAAATCTTGATGAGACTTGGTGGTAATGATCAGTTCACTAATCTCACTTGGCTGCCCAAATTTTATTCTTTCAGGTTGAAGCATTCGTTTCCAGTAACAGTTTGAATTTTTAGGTTTCACTCTGTTTTCTCCTACATAGATAGCTGTGTTTGGAGTTCTAAATCAAACACGGTTTGTGCTAGCTCCTTGAAACTTGACCAAATGAAGTAGTTCTAAGTTCTATCTCTATGGTTTGTTTCCTCTTGAAGTACCCCATGCAGAGACTGGCGAAAAACACTTTCGTTTGAAAGGGGTTGCCAAGCTTCCAAAAAACTACTAGTTTGCTGAAATCTCAGCAAACATTTTTTCACCAAATCTTGATGATACTTGGTGGTAATGATCAGTTCACTAATCCCACTTGGCTGCCCAATTTTTATTCTTCCAGGTTGAAGCATTCGTTTCCAGTAACAGTTTGAATTTTTAGGTTTCACTCTGTTTTCTCCTACATAGATAGCTGTGTTTGGAATTCTAAATCAAACACGGTTTGTGCTAGCTCCTTGAAACTTGACCAAATGAAGTAGTTCTAAGTTCTATCTCTATGGTTTGTTTCCTCTTGAAGTACCCCTTGCAGAGACTGGCGAAAAACACTTTCGTTTGAAAGGGGTTGCCAAGCTTCCAAAAAACTACTAGTTTGCTGAAATCTCAGCAAACATTTTTTCACCAAATCTTGATGATACTTGGTGGTAATGATCAGTTCACTAATCCCACTTGGCTGCCCAACTTTCACTCTTCTAGGTTCAAGCGTTCGTTTCCAGTAATACTTTGAATTTTTAGGTTTCACTCTGTTTTCTGCTATATAGATAGATGTGTTTGAAACTCTAAATCAAACACGGTTTGTGCTAGCTCCTTGAAACTTGACCAAATGAAGTAGTTCTAAGTTCTATCTCTATGGTTTGTTTCCTCTTGAAGAACCCCTTGCAGAGACTGGCGAAAAACACTTTCGTTTGAAAGGGGTTGCCAAGCTTCCAAAAAACTACTAGTTTGCTGAAATCTCAGCAAACATTTTTTCACCAAATCTTGATGATACTTGGTGGTAATGATCAGTTCACTAATCCCACTTGGCTGCCCAACTTTCACTCTTCTAGGTTCAAGCGTTCGTTTCCATAAACACTTTGAATTTTTAGGTTTCACTCTGTTTTCTGCTATATAGATAGATGTGTTTGAAACTCTAAATCAAACACGGTTTGTGCTAGCTCCTTGAAACTTGACCAAATGAAGTAGTTCTAAGTTCTATCTCTTTGGTTTGTTTGCTCTTGAAGTACCCCATGCAGAGACTGGCGAAAAACACTTTCGTTTGAAAGGGGTTGCCAAGCTTCCAAAAAACTACTAGTTTGCTGAAATCTCAGAAAAACTTTTTTCACCAAATCTTGATGATACTTGGTGGTAATGATCAGTTCACTAATCCCACTTGGCTGTCCAATTTTTATTCTTCTAGATAGAAGCATTCGTTTCCAGTAACAGTTTGAATTTTTAGGTTTCACTCTGTTTTCTCCTACATAGATAGCTGTGTTTGGAATTCTAAATCAAACACGGTTTGGGCTAGTTCTTGGAAACTTGACCAAATGAAGTAGTTCTAAGTTCTATCTCTATGGTTTTTTTCCTCTTGAAGTACCCCATGCAGAGACTGGCGAAAAACACTTTCATTTGAAAGAGGTTGCCAAGCTTCCAAAAAACTACTAGTTTGCTGAAATCTCAGCAAACATTTTTTCTCAAAATCTTGATGATACTTGGTGGTAATGATCAGTTCACTAATCCCACTTGGCTGCCCAATTTTTATTCTTCTAGATAGAAGCATTCGTTTCCAGTAACAGTTTGAATTTTTAGGTTTCACTCTGTTTTCTCCTACATAGATAGCTGTGTTTGGAATTCTAAGTCAAACACGGTTTGTGCTAGCTCCTGGAAACTTGACCAAATGAAGTAGTTCTATTCTATCTCTATGGTTTGTTTCCTCTTGAAGTACCCCATGCAGAGACTGGCGAAAAACACTTTCGTTTGAAAGGGGTTGCCAAGCTTCCAAAAAACTACTAGTTTGCTGAAATCTCAGCAAACATTTTTCACCAAATCTTGATGATACTTGGTGGTAATGATCAGTTCACTCATCCCACTTGGCTGCCCAATTTTTATTCTTCTAGGTTGAAGCATTCCTTTCCAGTAACAGTTTGAATTTTTAGGTTTCACTCCGTTTTCTCCTACATAGATAGCTGTGTTTGGAATTCTAAATCAAACACGGTTTGTGGTAGCTCCTTGAAACTTGACCAAATGAAGTAGTTCTAAGTTCTATCTCTATGGTTTGTTTCCTCTTGAAGTACCCCATGCAGAGACTGGCGAAAAACACTTTAGTTTGAAAGGGGTTGCCAAGCTTCCAAAAAACTACTGGTTTGCTGATATCTCAGCAAACATTTTTTCACCAAATCTTGATGATACTTGGTGGTAATGATCAGTTCACTCATCCCACTTTCCTGCCCAACTTTCACTCTTCTAGGTTCAAGCGTTCGTTTCCATTAACACTTTGAATTTTTAGGTTTCACTCTGTTTTCTGCTATATAGATAGATGTGTTTGAAACTCTAAATCAAACACGGTTTGTGCTAGCTCCGTGAAACTTGACAAAATGAAGTAGTTCGAAGTTAGATCTCTATGGTTTGTTTCCTCTTGAAGTACACCATGCAGAGACTGGCGAAAAAAACTTTCGTTTGAAAGGGATTGCCAAGCTTCCAAAAAACAACTAGTTTGCTTAAATCTCAGCAAACTTTTTTTCACCACATCTTGATGATACTTGGTGGTAATGATCAGTGCACTAATCCCACTTGGCTGCCCAATTTTTATTCTTCTAGATAGAAGCATTCGTTTCCAGTAACAGTTTGAATTTTTAGGTTTCACTATGTTTTCTCCTACATAGATAGCTGTGTTTGGAATTCTAAATCAAACACGGTTTGTTCTAGCTCCTTGAAACTTGACCAAATGAAGTACTTCTAAGTTCAATCTCTATGGTTTGTTTCCTCTTGAAGTACCCCATGCAGAGACTGGCGAAAAACACTTTCGTTTGAAAGGGGTTGCCAAGCTTCCAAAAAACTACTAGTTTGCTGAAATCTCAGCAAACATTTTTTAACCAAATCTTGATGATACTTGGTGGTAATGATCAGTTCACTAATCTCACTTGGCTGCCCAAATTTTATTCTTTCAGGTTGAAGCATTCGTTTCCAGTAACAGTTTGAATTTTTAGGTTTCACTCTGTTTTCTCCTACATAGATAGCTCTGTTTGGAGTTCTAAATCAAACACGGTTTGTGCTAGCTCCGGGAAACTTGACCAAATAAAGTAGTTCCAAGTTCTATCTCTATGGTTTGTTTCCTCTTGAAGTACCCCATGCAGAGACTGGCGAAAAACACTTTCGTTTGAAAGGGGTTGCCAAGCTTCCAAAAAACTACTAGTTTGCTGAAATCTCAGAAAAACTTTTTTCACCAAATCTTGATGATACTTGGTGGTAATGATCAGTTCACTCATCCCACTTGGCTGCCCAATTTTTATTCTTCTAGATAGAAGCATTCGTTTCCAGTAACAGTTTGAATTTTTAGGTTTCTGTTTTCTCCTACATAGATAGCTGTGTTTGGAATTCTAAATCAAACACGGTTTGTGCTAGCTCCTTGAAACTTGACCAAATGAAGTAGTTCTAAGTTCTATCTCTATGGTTTGTTTCCTCTTGAAGTACCCCATGCAGAAACTGGCGAAAAACACTTTCATTTGAAAGGGGTTGCCAAGCTTCCAAAAAACTACTAGTTTCCTGAAATCTCAGCAAACATTTTTTCTCCAAATCTTGATGATACTTGGTGGTAATGATCAGTTCACTAATCCCACTTGGCTGCCCAATTTTTATTCTTCTAGATAGAAGCATTCGTTTCCAGTAACAGTTTGAATTTTTATGTTTCACTCTGTTTTCTCCTACATAGATAGTTGTGTTTGGAATTCTAAGTCAAACACGGTTTGTGCTAGCTCCTGGAAACTTGACCAAATGAAGTAGTTCTAAGTTCTATCTCTATGGTTTGTTTCCTCTTGAAGTACCCCATGCAGAGACTGGCGAAAAACACTTTCGTTTGAAAGGGGTTGCCAAGCTTCCAAAAAACTACTAGTTTGCTGAAATCTCAGCAAACATTTATCACCAAATCTTGATGATACTTGGTGGTAATGATCAGTTCACTAATCTCACTTGGCTGCCCAAATTTTATTCTTTCAGGTTGAAGCATTCGTTTCCAGTAACAGTTTGAATTTTTAGGTTTCACTCTGTTTTCTCCTACATAGATAGCTGTGTTTGGAGTTCTAAATCAAACACGGTTTGTGCTAGCTCCTTGAAACTTGACCAAATGAAGTAGTTCTAAGTTCTATCTCTATGGTTTGTTTCCTCTTGAAGTACCCCATGCAGAGACTGGCGAAAAACACTTTCGTTTGAAAGGGGTTGCCAAGCTTCCAAAAAACTACTAGTTTGCTGAAATCTCAGCAAACATTTTTTCACCAAATCTTGATGATACTTGGTGGTAATGATCAGTTCACTAATCCCACTTGGCTGCCCAATTTTTATTCTTCCAGGTTGAAGCATTCGTTTCCAGTAACAGTTTGAATTTTTAGGTTTCACTCTGTTTTCTCCTACATAGATAGCTGTGTTTGGAATTCTAAATCAAACACGGTTTGTGCTAGCTCCTTGAAACTTGACCAAATGAAGTAGTTCTAAGTTCTATCTCTATGGTTTGTTTCCTCTTGAAGTACCCCTTGCAGAGACTGGCGAAAAACACTTTCGTTTGAAAGGGGTTGCCAAGCTTCCAAAAAACTACTAGTTTGCTGAAATCTCAGCAAACATTTTTTCACCAAATCTTGATGATACTTGGTGGTAATGATCAGTTCACTAATCCCACTTGGCTGCCCAACTTTCACTCTTCTAGGTTCAAGCGTTCGTTTCCAGTAATACTTTGAATTTTTAGGTTTCACTCTGTTTTCTGCTATATAGATAGATGTGTTTGAAACTCTAAATCAAACACGGTTTGTGCTAGCTCCTTGAAACTTGACCAAATGAAGTAGTTCTAAGTTCTATCTCTATGGTTTGTTTCCTCTTGAAGTACCCCATGCAGAGACTGGCTAAAAACACTTTCGTTTGAAAGGGGTTGCCAAGCTTCCAAAAAACTACTAGTTTGCTGAAATCTCAGCAAACATTTTTCACCAAATCTTGATGATACTTGGTGGTAATGATCAGTTCACTCATCCCACTTGGCTGCCCAATTTTTATTCTTCTAGATAGAAGCATTCGTTTCCAGTAACAGTTTGAATTTTTAGGTTTCACTCCGTTTTCTCCTACATAGATAGCTGTGTTTGGAATTCTAAATCAAACACGGTTTGGGCTAGCTCCTGGAAACTTGACCAAATGAAGTAGTTCTAAGTTCTATCTCTATGGTTTGTTTCCTCTTGAAGTACCCCATGCAGAGACTGGCGAAAAACACTTTCATTTGAAAGGGGTTGCCAAGCTTCCAAAAAACTACTAGTTTGCTGAAATCTCAGCAAACATTTTTTCTCCAAATCTTGATGATACTTGGTGGTAATGATCAGTTCACTAATCCCACTTGGCTGCCCAATTTTTATTCTTCTAGATAGAAGCATTCGTTTCCAGTAACAGTTTAAATTTTTAGGTTTCCCTCTGTTTTCTCCTACATAGATAGCTGTGTTTGGAATTCTAAATCAAACACGGTTTGTGCTAGCTCCGTGAAACTTGACAAAATGAAGTAGTTCTAAGTTAGATCTCTATGGTTTGTTTCCTCTTGAAGTACCCCATGCAGAGACTGGCGAAAAAAACTTTCGTTTGAAAGGGATTGCCAAGCTTCCAAAAAACAACTAGTTTGCTTAAATCTCAGCAAACTTTTTTTCACCACATCTTGATGATACTTGGTGGTAATGATCAGTGCACTAATCCCACTTGGCTGCCCAATTTTTATTCTTCTAGATAGAAGCCTTCGTTTCCAGTAACAGTTTGAATTTTTAGGTTTCACTCTGTTTTCTCCTACATAGATAGCTGTGTTTGGAATTCTAAATCAAACACGGTTTGTGCTAGCTCCTTGAAACTTGACCAAATGAAGTACTTCTAAGTTCTATCTCTATGGTTTGTTTCCTCTTGAATACCCCATGCAGAGACTGGCGAAAAACACTTTCGTTTGAAAGGGGTTGCCAAGCTTCCAAAAAACTACTAGTTTGCTGAAATCTCAGCAAACATTTTTTCACCAAATCTTGATGATACTTGGTGGTAATGATCAGTTCACTAATCTCACTTGGCTGCCCAAATTTTATTCTTTCAGGTTGAAGCATTCGTTTCCAGTAACAGTTTGAAATTTTAGGTTTCACTCTGTTTTCTCCTACATAGATAGCTGTGTTTGGAGTTCTAAATCAAACACGGTTTGTGCTAGCTCCGGGAAACTTGACCAAATGAAGTAGTTCCATGTTCTATCTCTATGGTTTGTTTCCTCTTGAAGTACCCTATGCAGAGACTGGCGAAAAACACTTTCGTTTGAAAGGGGTTGCCAAGCTTCCAAAAAACTACTAGTTTGCTGAAATCTCAGCAAACATTTTTTAACCAAATCTTGATGATACTTGGTGGTAATGATCAGTTCACTAATCTCACTTGGCTGCCCAAATTTTATTTTTTCAGGTTGAAGCATTCGTTTCCAGTAACAGTTTGAATTTTTAGGTTTCACTCTGTTTTCTCCTACATAGATAGCTGTGTTTGGAGTTCTAAATCAAACACGGTTTGTGCTAGCTCCGGGAAACTTGACCAAATGAAGTAGTTCCAAGTTCTATCTCTATGGTTTGTTTCCTCTTGAAGTACCCCATGCAGAGACTGGCGAAAAACACTTTCGTTTGAAAGGGGTTGCCAAGCTTCCAAAAAACTACTAGTTTGCTGAAATCTCAGCAAACATTTTTTCACCAAATCTTGATGATACTTGGTGGTAATGATCAGTTCACTCATCCCACTTGGCTGCCCAATTTTTATTCTTCTAGGTTGAAGCATTCGTTTCCAGTAACAGTTTGAATTTTTAGGTTTCACTCTGTTTTCTCCTACATAGATAGCTGTGTTTGGAATTCTAAATCAAACACGGTTTGTGCTAGCTCCTTGAAACTTGACCAAATGAAGTAGTTCTAAGTTCTATCTCTATGGTTTGTTTCCTCTTGAAGTACCCCTTGCAGAGACTGGCGAAAAACACTTTCGTTTGAAAGGGGTTGCCAAGCTTCCAAAAAACTACTAGTTTGCTGAAATCTCAGCAAACATTTTTTCACCAAATCTTGATGATACTTGGTGGTAATGATCAGTTCACTAATCCCACTTGGTGCCCAACTTTCACTCTTCTAGGTTCAAGCGTTCGTTTCCTGTAATACTTTGAATTTTTAGGTTTCACTCCGTTTTCTCCTACATAGATAGCTGTGTTTGGAATTCTAAATCAAACACGGTTTGGGCTAGCTCCTGGAAACTTGACCAAATGAAGTAGTTCTAAGTTCTATCTCTATGGTTTGTTTCCTCTTGAAGTACCCCATGCAGAGACTGGCGAAAAACACTTTCATTTGAAAGGGGTTGCCAAGCTTCCAAAAAACTACTAGTTTGCTGAAATCTCAGCAAACATTTTTTCTCCAAATCTTGATGATACTTGGTGGTAATGATCAGTTCACTAATCCCACTTGGCTGCCCAATTTTTATTCTTCTAGATAGAAGCATTCGTTTCCAGTAACAGTTTAAATTTTTAGGTTTCCCTCTGTTTTCTCCTACATAGATAGCTGTGTTTGGAATTCTAAATCAAACACGGTTTGTGCTAGCTCCGTGAAACTTGACAAAATGAAGTAGTTCTAAGTTAGATCTCTATGGTTTGTTTCCTCTTGAAGTACCCCATGCAGAGACTGGCGAAAAAAACTTTCGTTTGAAAGGGATTGCCAAGCTTCCAAAAAACAACTAGTTTGCTTAAATCTCAGCAAACTTTTTTTCACCACATCTTGATGATACTTGGTGGTAATGATCAGTGCACTAATCCCACTTGGCTGCCCAATTTTTATTCTTCTAGATAGAAGCCTTCGTTTCCAGTAACAGTTTGAATTTTTAGGTTTCACTCTGTTTTCTCCTACATAGATAGCTGTGTTTGGAATTCTAAATCAAACACGGTTTGTGCTAGCTCCTTGAAACTTGACCAAATGAAGTACTTCTAAGTTCTATCTCTATGGTTTGTTTCCTCTTGAATACCCCATGCAGAGACTGGCGAAAAACACTTTCGTTTGAAAGGGGTTGCCAAGCTTCCAAAAAACTACTAGTTTGCTGAAATCTCAGCAAACATTTTTTCACCAAATCTTGATGATACTTGGTGGTAATGATCAGTTCACTAATCTCACTTGGCTGCCCAAATTTTATTCTTTCAGGTTGAAGCATTCGTTTCCAGTAACAGTTTGAAATTTTAGGTTTCACTCTGTTTTCTCCTACATAGATAGCTGTGTTTGGAGTTCTAAATCAAACACGGTTTGTGCTAGCTCCGGGAAACTTGACCAAATGAAGTAGTTCCATGTTCTATCTCTATGGTTTGTTTCCTCTTGAAGTACCCTATGCAGAGACTGGCGAAAAACACTTTCGTTTGAAAGGGGTTGCCAAGCTTCCAAAAAACTACTAGTTTGCTGAAATCTCAGCAAACATTTTTTAACCAAATCTTGATGATACTTGGTGGTAATGATCAGTTCACTAATCTCACTTGGCTGCCCAAATTTTATTTTTTCAGGTTGAAGCATTCGTTTCCAGTAACAGTTTGAATTTTTAGGTTTCACTCTGTTTTCTCCTACATAGATAGCTGTGTTTGGAGTTCTAAATCAAACACGGTTTGTGCTAGCTCCGGGAAACTTGACCAAATGAAGTAGTTCCAAGTTCTATCTCTATGGTTTGTTTCCTCTTGAAGTACCCCATGCAGAGACTGGCGAAAAACACTTTCGTTTGAAAGGGGTTGCCAAGCTTCCAAAAAACTACTAGTTTGCTGAAATCTCAGCAAACATTTTTTCACCAAATCTTGATGATACTTGGTGGTAATGATCAGTTCACTCATCCCACTTGGCTGCCCAATTTTTATTCTTCTAGGTTGAAGCATTCGTTTCCAGTAACAGTTTGAATTTTTAGGTTTCACTCTGTTTTCTCCTACATAGATAGCTGTGTTTGGAATTCTAAATCAAACACGGTTTGTGCTAGCTCCTTGAAACTTGACCAAATGAAGTAGTTCTAAGTTCTATCTCTATGGTTTGTTTCCTCTTGAAGTACCCCTTGCAGAGACTGGCGAAAAACACTTTCGTTTGAAAGGGGTTGCCAAGCTTCCAAAAAACTACTAGTTTGCTGAAATCTCAGCAAACATTTTTTCACCAAATCTTGATGATACTTGGTGGTAATGATCAGTTCACTAATCCCACTTGGTGCCCAACTTTCACTCTTCTAGGTTCAAGCGTTCGTTTCCTGTAATACTTTGAATTTTTAGGTTTCACTCTGTTTTCTGCTATATAGATAGATGTGTTTGAAACTCTAAATCAAACACGGTTTGTGCTAGCTCCTTGAAACTTGACCAAATGAAGTAGTTCTAAGTTCTATCTCTATGGTTTGTTTGCTCTTGAAGTACCCCATGCAGAGACTGGCGAAAAACACTTTCGTTTGAAAGGGGTTGCCAAGCTTCCAAAAAACTACTAGTTTGCTGAAATCTCAGAAAAACTTTTTTCACCAAATCTTGATGATACTTGGTGGTAATGATCAGTTCACTAATCCCACTTGGCTGCCCAATTTTTATTCTTCTAGATAGAAGCATTCGTTTCCAGTAACAGTTTGAATTTTTAGGTTTCACTCTGTTTTCTCCTACATAGATAGCTGTGTTTGGAATTCTAAATCAAACACGGTTTGGGCTAGCTCATGGAAACTTGACCAAATTAAGTAGTTCTAAGTTCTATCTCTATGGTTTGTTTCCTCTTGAAGTACCCCATGCAGAGACTGGCGAAAAACACTTTCGTTTGAAAGGGGTTGCCAAGCTTCCAAAAAACTACTAGTTTGCTGAAATCTCAGCAAATATTTTTTCTCAAAATCTTGATGATACTTGGTGGTAATGATCAGTTCACTAATCCCACTTGGCTGCCCAATTTTTATTCTTCTAGATAGAAGCATTCGTTTCCAGTAAGAGTTTGAATTTTTAGGTTTCACTCTGTTTTCTCCTACATAGATAGCTGTGTTTGGAATTCTAAGTCAAACACGGTTTGTGCTAGCTCCTGGAAACTTGACCAAATGAAGTAGTTCTATTCTATCTCTATGGTTTGTTTCCTCTTGAAGTACCCCATGCAGAGACTGGCGAAAAAAACTTTCGTTTGAAAGGGGTTGCCAAGCTTCCAAAAAACTACTAGTTTGCTGAAATCTCAGCAAACATTTTTCACCAAATCTTGATGATACTTGGTGGTAATGATCAGTTCACTCATCCCACTTGGCTGTCCAATTTTTATTCTTCTAGGTTGAAGCATTCCTTTCCAGTAACAGTTTGAATTTTTAGGTTTCACTCCGTTTTCTCCTACATAGATAGCTGTGTTTGGAATTCTAAATCAAACACGGTTTGTGGTAGCTCCTTGAAACTTGACCAAATGAAGTAGTTCTAAGTTCTATCTCTATGGTTTGTTTCCTCTTGAAGTACCCCATGCAGAGACTGGCGAAAAACACTTTAGTTTGAAAGGGGTTGCCAAGCTTCCAAAAAACTACTGGTTTGCTGAAATCTCAGCAAACATTTTTTCACCAAACCTTGATGATACTTGGTGGTAATGATCAGTTCACTCATCCCACTTTCCTGCCCAACTTTCACTCTTCTAAGTTCAAGCGTTCGTTTCCATTAACACTTTGAATTTTTAGGTTTCACTCTGTTTTCTGCTATATAGATAGATGTGTTTGAAACTCTAAATCAAACACGGTTTGTGCTAGCTCCGTGAAACTTGACAAAATGAAGTAGTTCTAAGTTAGATCTCTATGGTTTGTTTCCTCTTGAAGTACCCCATGCAGAGACTGGCGAAAAAAACTTTCGTTTGAAAGGGATTGCCAAGCTTCCAAAAAACAACTAGTTTGCTTAAATCTCAGCAAACTTTTTTTCACCACATCTTGATGATACTTGGTGGTAATGATCAGTGCACTAATCCCACTTGGCTGCCCAATTTTTATTCTTCTAGATAGAAGCATTCGTTTCCAGTAACAGTTTGAATTTTTAGGTTTCACTCTGTTTTCTCCTACATAGATAGCTGTGTTTGGAATTCTAAATCAAACACGGTTTGTGCTAGCTCCTTGAAACTTGACCAAATGAAGTACTTCTAAGTTCTATCTCTATGGTTTGTTTCCTCTTGAAGTACCCCATGCAGAGAATGGCGAAAAACACTTTCGTTTGAAAGGGGTTGCCAAGCTTCCAAAAAACTACTAGTTTGCTGAAATCTCAGCAAACTTTTTTTAACCAAATCTTGATGATACTTGGTGGTAATGATCAGTTCACTAATCTCACTTGGCTGCCCAAATTTTATTCTTTCAGGTTGAAGCATTTGTTTCCAGTAACAGTTTGAATTTTTAGGTTTCACTCTGTTTTCTCCTACATAGATAGCTCTGTTTGGAGTTCTAAATCAAAAACGGTTTGTGCTAGCTCCGGGAAACTTGATCAAATGAAGTAGTTCCAAGTTCTATCTCTATGGTTTGTTTCCTCTTGAAGTACCCCATGCAGAGACTGGCGAAAAACACTTTCGTTTGAAAGGGGTTGCCAAGCTTCCAAAAAACTACTAGTTTGCTGAAATCTCAGAAAAACTTTTTTCACCAAATCTTGATGATACTTGGTGGTAATGATCAGTTCACTCATCCCACTTGGCTGCCCAATTTTTATTCTTCTAGATAGAAACATTCGTTTCCAGTAACAGTTTGAATTTTTAGGTTTCTGTTTTCTCCTACATAGATAGTTGTGTTTGGAATTCTAAATCAAACACGGTTTGTGCTAGCTCCTTGAAACTTGACCAAATGAAGTAGTTCTAAGTTCTATCTCTATGGTTTTTTCCTCTTGAAGTACCCCATGCAGAGACTGGCGAAAAACACTTTCATTTGAAAGGGGTTGCCAAGCTTCCAAAAAACTACTAGTTTGCTGAAATCTCAGCAAACATTTTTTCTCCAAATCTTGATGATACTTGGTGGTAATGATCAGTTCACTAATCCCACTTGGCTGCCCAATTTTTATTCTTCTAGATAGAAGCATTCGTTTCCAGTAACAGGTTGAATTTTTATGTTTCACTCTGTTTTCTCCTACATAGATAGTTGTGTTTGGAATTCTAAGTCAAACACGGTTTGTGCTAGCTCCTGGAAACTTGACCAAATGAAGTAGTTCTAAGTTCTATCTCTATGGTTTGTTTCCTCTTGAAGTACCCCATGCAGAGACTGGCGAAAAACACTTTCGTTTGAAAGGGGTTGCCAAGCTTCCAAAAAACTACTAGTTTGCTGAAATCTCAGCAAACATTTTTCACCAAATCTTGATGATACTTGGTGGTAATGATCAGTTCACTAATCTCACTTGGCTGCCCAAATTTTATTCTTTCAGGTTGAAGCATTCGTTTCCAGTAACAGTTTGAATTTTTAGGTTTCACTCTGTTTTCTCCTACATAGATAGCTGTGTTTGGAGTTCTAAATCAAACACGGTTTGTGCTAGCTCCTTGAAACTTGACCAAATGAAGTAGTTCTAAGTTCTATCTCTATGGTTTGTTTCCTCTTGAAGTACCCCATGCAGAGACTGGCGAAAAACACTTTCGTTTGAAAGGGGTTGCCAAGCTTCCAAAAAACTACTAGTTTGCTGAAATCTCAGCAAACATTTTTTCACCAAATCTTGATGATACTTGGTGGTAATGATCAGTTCACTAATCCCACTTGGCTGCCCAATTTTTATTCTTCCAGGTTGAAGCATTCGTTTCCAGTAACAGTTTGAATTTTTAGGTTTCACTCTGTTTTCTCCTACATAGATAGCTGTGTTTGGAATTCTAAATCAAACACGGTTTGTGCTAGCTCCTTGAAACTTGACCAAATGAAGTAGTTCTAAGTTCTATCTCTATGGTTTGTTTCCTTTTGAAGTACCCCTTGCAGAGACTGGCGAAAAACACTTTCGTTTGAAAGGGGTTGCCAAGCTTCCAAAAAACTACTAGTTTGCTGAAATCTCAGCAAACATTTTTTCACCAAATCTTGATGATACTTGGTGGTAATGATCAGTTCACTAATCCCACTTGGCTGCCCAACTTTCACTCTTCTAGGTTCAAGCGTTCCTTTCCAGTAATACTTTGAATTTTTAGGTTTCACTCTGTTTTCTGCTATATAGATAGATGTGTTTGAAACTCTAAATCAAACACGGTTTGTGCTAGCTCCTTGAAACTTGACCAAATGAAGTAGTTCTAAGTTCTATCTCTATGGTTTGTTTGCTCTTGAAGTACCCCATGCAGAGACTGGCGAAAAACACTTTCGTTTGAAAGGGGTTGCCAAGCTTCCAAAAAACTACTAGTTTGCTGAAATCTCAGAAAAACTTTTTTCACCAAATCTTGATGATACTTGGTGGTAATGATCAGTTCACTAATCCCACTTGGCTGCCCAATTTTTATTCTTCTAGATAGAAGCATTCGTTTCCAGTAACAGTTTGAATTTTTAGGTTTCACTCTGTTTTCTCCTACATAGATAGCTGTGTTTGGAATTCTAAATCAAACACGGTTTGGGCTAGCTCCTGGAAACTTGACCAAATTAAGTAGTTCTAAGTTCTATCTCTATGGTTTGTTTCCTCTTGAAGTACCCCATGCAGAGACTGGCGAAAAACACTTTCATTTGAAAGGGGTTGCCAATCTTCCAAAAAACTACTAGTTTGCTGAAATCTCAGCAAACATTTTTTCTCCAAATCTTGATGATACTTGGTGGTAATGATCAGTTCACTAATCCCACTTGGCTGCCCAATTATTATTCTTCTAGATAGAAGCATTCGTTTCCAGTAAGAGTTTGAATTTTTAGGTTTCACTCTGTTTTCTCCTACATAGATAGCTGTGTTTGGAATTCTAAGTCAAACACGGTTTGTGCTAGCTCCTGGAAACTTGACCAAATGAAGTAGTTCTATTCTATCTCTATGTTTTGTTTCCTCTTGAAGTACCCCATGCAGAGACTGGCGAAAAACACTTTCGTTTGAAAGGGGTTGCCAAGCTTCCAAAAAACTACTAGTTTGCTGAAATCTCAGCAAACATTTTTCACCAAATCTTGATGATACTTGGTGGTAATGATCAGTTCACTCATCCCACTTGGCTGCCCAATTTTTATTCTTCTAGGTTGAAGCATTCCTTTCCAGTAACAGTTTGAATTTTTAGGTTTCACTCCGTTTTCTCCTACATAGATAGCTGTGTTTGGAATTCTAAATCAAACACGGTTTGTGGTAGCTCCTTGAAACTTGACCAAATGAAGTAGTTCTAAGTTCTATCTCTATGGTTTGTTTCCTCTTGAAGTACCCCATGCAGAGACTGGCGAAAAACACTTTAGTTTGAAAGGGGTTGCCAAGCTTCCAAAAAACTACTGGTTTGCTGAAATCTCAGCAAACATTTTTTCACCAAATCTTGATGATACTTGGTGGTAATGATCAGTTCACTAATCCCACTTTCCTGCCCAACTTTCACTCTTCTAGGTTCAAGCGTTCGTTTCCATTAACACTTTGAATTTTTAGGTTTCACTCTGTTTTCTGCTATATAGATAGATGTGTTTGAAACTCTAAATCAAACACGGTTTGTGCTAGCTCCGTGAAACTTGACAAAATGAAGTAGTTCTAAGTTAGATCTCTATGGTTTGTTTCCTCTTGAAGTACCCCATGCAGAGACTGGCGAAAAAAACTTTCGTTTGAAAGGGATTGCCAAGCTTCCAAAAAACAACTAGTTTGCTTAAATCTCAGCAAACTTTTTTTCACCACATCTTGATGATACTTGGTGGTAATGATCAGTGCACTAATCCCACTTGGCTGCCCAATTTTTATTCTTCTAGATAGAAGCCTTCGTTTCCAGTAACAGTTTGAATTTTTAGGTTTCACTCTGTTTTCTCCTACATAGATAGCTGTGTTTGGAATTCTAAATCAAACACGGTTTGTGCTAGCTCCTTGAAACTTGACCAAATGAAGTACTTCTAAGTTCTATCTCTATGGTTTGTTTCCTCTTGAATACCCCATGCAGAGATTGGCGAAAAACACTTTCGTTTGAAAGGGGTTGCCAAGCTTCCAAAAAACTACTAGTTTGCTGAAATCTCAGCAAACATTTTTTCAACAAATCTTGATGATACTTGGTGGTAATGATCAGTTCACTAATCTCACTTGGCTGCCCAAATTTTATTCTTTCAGGTTGAAGCATTCGTTTCCAGTAACAGTTTGAAATTTTAGGTTTCACTCTGTTTTCTCCTACATAGATAGCTGTGTTTGGAGTTCTAAATCAAACACGGTTTGTGCTAGCTCCGGGAAACTTGACCAAATGAAGTAGTTCCATGTTCTATCTCTATGGTTTGTTTCCTCTTGAAGTACCCCATGCAGAGACTGGCGAAAAACACTTTCGTTTGAAAGGGGTTGCCAAGCTTCCAAAAAACTACTAGTTTGCTGAAATCTCAGCAAACATTTTTTAACCAAATCTTGATGATACTTGGTGGTAATGATCAGTTCACTAATCTCACTTGGCTGCCCAAATTTTATTTTTTCAGGTTGAAGCATTCGTTTCCAGTAACAGTTTGAATTTTTAGGTTTCACTCTGTTTTCTCCTACATAGATAGCTGTGTTTGGAGTTCTAAATCAAACACGGTTTGTGCTAGCTCCGGGAAACTTGACCAAATGAAGTAGTTCCAAGTTCTATCTCTATGGTTTGTTTCCTCTTGAAGTACCCCATGCAGAGACTGGCGAAAAACACTTTCGTTTGAAAGGGGTTGCCAAGCTTCCAAAAAACTACTAGTTTGCTGAAATCTCAGCAAACATTTTTTCACCAAATCTTGATGATACTTGGTGGTAATGATCAGTTCACTCATCCCACTTGGCTGCCCAATTTTTATTCTTCTAGGTTGAAGCATTCGTTTCCAGTAACAGTTTGAATTTTTAGGTTTCACTCTGTTTTCTCCTACATAGATAGCTGTGTTTGGAATTCTAAATCAAACACGGTTTGTGCTAGCTCCTTGAAACTTGACCAAATGAAGTAGTTCTAAGTTCTATCTCTATGGTTTGTTTCCTCTTGAAGTACCCCTTGCAGAGACTGGCGAAAAACACTTTCGTTTGAAAGGGGTTGCCAAGCTTCCAAAAAACTACTAGTTTGCTGAAATCTCAGCAAACATTTTTTCACCAAATCTTGATGATACTTGGTGGTAATGATCAGTTCACTAATCCCACTTGGTGCCCAACTTTCACTCTTCTAGGTTCAAGCGTTCGTTTCCTGTAATACTTTGAATTTTTAGGTTTCACTCTGTTTTCTGCTATATAGATAGATGTGTTTGAAACTCTAAATCAAACACGGTTTGTGCTAGCTCCTTGAAACTTGACCAAATGAAGTAGTTCTAAGTTCTATCTCTATGGTTTGTTTGCTCTTGAAGTACCCCATGCAGAGACTGGCGAAAAACACTTTCGTTTGAAAGGGGTTGCCAAGCTTCCAAAAAACTACTAGTTTGCTGAAATCTCAGAAAAACTTTTTTCACCAAATCTTGATGATACTTGGTGGTAATGATCAGTTCACTAATCCCACTTGGCTGCCCAATTTTTATTCTTCTAGATAGAAGCATTCGTTTCCAGTAACAGTTTGAATTTTTAGGTTTCACTCTGTTTTCTCCTACATAGATAGCTGTGTTTGGAATTCTAAATCAAACACGGTTTGGGCTAGCTCATGGAAACTTGACCAAATTAAGTAGTTCTAAGTTCTATCTCTATGGTTTGTTTCCTCTTGAAGTACCCCATGCAGAGACTGGCGAAAAACACTTTCATTTGAAAGGGGTTGCCAAGCTTCCAAAAAACTACTAGTTTGCTGAAATCTCAGCAAATATTTTTTCTCAAAATCTTGATGATACTTGGTGGTAATGATCAGTTCACTAATCCCACTTGGCTGCCCAATTTTTATTCTTCTAGATAGAAGCATTCGTTTCCAGTAAGAGTTTGAATTTTTAGGTTTCACTCTGTTTTCTCCTACATAGATAGCTGTGTTTGGAATTCTAAGTCAAACACGGTTTGTGCTAGCTCCTGGAAACTTGACCAAATGAAGTAGTTCTATTCTATCTCTATGGTTTGTTTCCTCTTGAAGTACCCCATGCAGAGACTGGCGAAAAACACTTTCGTTTGAAAGGGGTTGCCAAGCTTCCAAAAAACTACTAGTTTGCTGAAATCTCAGCAAACATTTTTCACCAAATCTTGATGATACTTGGTGGTAATGATCAGTTCACTCATCCCACTTGGCTGCCCAATTTTTATTCTTCTAGGTTGAAGCATTCCTTTCCAGTAACAGTTTGAATTTTTAGGTTTCACTCCGTTTTCTCCTACATAGATAGCTGTGTTTGGAATTCTAAATCAAACACGGTTTGTGGTAGCTCCTTGAAACTTGACCAAATGAAGTAGTTCTAAGTTCTATCTCTATGGTTTGTTTCCTCTTGAAGTACCCCATGCAGAGACTGGCGAAAAACACTTTAGTTTGAAAGGGGTTGCCAAGCTTCCAAAAAACTACTGGTTTGCTGAAATCTCAGCAAACATTTTTTCACCAAACCTTGATGATACTTGGTGGTAATGATCAGTTCACTAATCCCACTTTCCTGCCCAACTTTCACTCTTCTAAGTTCAAGCGTTCGTTTCCATTAACACTTTGAATTTTTAGGTTTCACTCTGTTTTCTGCTATATAGATAGATGTGTTTGAAACTCTAAATCAAACACGGTTTGTGCTAGCTCCGTGAAACTTGACAAAATGAAGTAGTTCTAAGTTAGATCTCTATGGTTTGTTTCCTCTTGAAGTACCCCATGCAGAGACTGGCGAAAAAAACTTTCGTTTGAAAGGGATTGCCAAGCTTCCAAAAAACTAGTAGTTTGCTGAAATCTCAGCAAACTTTTTTTCACCACATCTTGATGATACTTGGTGGTAATGATCAGTTCACTAATCCCACTTGGCTGCCCAATTTTTATTCTTCTAGATAGAAGCATTCGTTTCCAGTAAGAGTTTGAATTTTTAGGTTTCACTCTGTTTTCTCCTACATAGATAGCTGTGTTTGGAATTCTAAGTCAAACACGGTTTGTGCTAGCTCCTGGAAACTTGACCAAATGAAGTAGTTCTATTCTATCTCTATGGTTTGTTTCCTCTTGAAGTACCCCATGCAGAGACTGGCGAAAAAAACTTTCGTTTGAAAGGGGTTGCCAAGCTTCCAAAAAACTACTAGTTTGCTGAAATCTCAGCAAACATTTTTCACCAAATCTTGATGATACTTGGTGGTAATGATCAGTTCACTCATCCCACTTGGCTGCCCAATTTTTATTCTTCTAGGTTGAAGCATTCCTTTCCAGTAACAGTTTGAATTTTTAGGTTTCACTCCGTTTTCTCCTACATAGATAGCTGTGTTTGGAATTCTAAATCAAACACGGTTTGTGGTAGCTCCTTGAAACTTGACCAAATGAAGTAGTTCTAAGTTCTATCTCTATGGTTTGTTTCCTCTTGAAGTACCCCATGCAGAGACTGGCGAAAAACACTTTAGTTTGAAAGGGGTTGCCAAGCTTCCAAAAAACTACTGGTTTGCTGAAATCTCAGCAAACATTTTTTCACCAAATCTTGATGATACTTGGTGGTAATGATCAGTTCACTATTCCCACTTTCCTGCCCAACTTTCACTCTTCTAAGTTCAAGCGTTCGTTTCCATTAACACTTTGAATTTTTAGGTTTCACTCTGTTTTCTGCTATATAGATAGATGTGTTTGAAACTCTAAATCAAACACGGTTTGTGCTAGCTCCGTGAAACTTGACAAAATGAAGTAGTTCTAAGTTAGATCTCTATGGTTTGTTTCCTCTTGAAGTACCCCATGCAGAGACTGGCGAAAAAAACTTTCGTTTGAAAGGGATTGCCAAGCTTCCAAAAAACAACTAGTTTGCTTAAATCTCAGCAAACTTTTTTTCACCACAGCTTGATGATACTTGGTGGTAATGATCAGTGCACTAATCCCACTTGGCTGCCCAATTTTTATTCTTCTAGATAGAAGCATTCGTTTCCAGTAACAGTTTGAATTTTTAGGTTTCACTCTGTTTTCTCCTACATAGATAGCTGTGTTTGGAATTCTAAATCAAACACGGTTTGTGCTAGCTCCTTGAAACTTGACCAAATGAAGTACTTCTAAGTTCTATCTCTATGGTTTGTTTCCTCTTGAAGTACCCCTTGCAGAGACTGGCGAAAAACACTTTCGTTTGAAAGGGGTTGCCAAGCTTCCAAAAAACTACTAGTTTGCTGAAATCTCAGCAAACATTTTTTCACCAAATCTTGATGATACTTGGTGGTAATGATCAGTTCACTAATCCCACTTGGTGCCCAACTTTCACTCTTCTAGGTTCAAGCGTTCGTTTCCTGTAATACTTTGAATTTTTAGGTTTCACTCTGTTTTCTGCTATATAGATAGATGTGGTTGAAACTCTAAATCAAACACGGTTTGTGCTAGCTCCTTGAAACTTGACCAAATGAAGTAGTTCTAAGTTCTATCTCTATGGTTTGTTTGCTCTTGAAGTACCCCATGCAGAGACTGGCGAAAAACACTTTCGTTTGAAAGGGGTTGCCAAGCTTCCAAAAAACTACTAGTTTGCTGAAATCTCAGAAAAACTTTTTTCACCAAATCTTGATGATACTTGGTGGTAATGATCAGTTCACTAATCCCACTTGGCTGCCCAATTTTTATTCTTCTAGATAGAAGCATTCGTTTCCAGTAACAGTTTGAATTTTTAGGTTTCACTCTGTTTTCTCCTACATAGATAGCTGTGTTTGGAATTCTAAATCAAACACGGTTTGGGCTAGCTCATGGAAACTTGACCAAATTAAGTAGTTCTAAGTTCTATCTCTATGGTTTGTTTCCTCTTGAAGTACCCCATGCAGAGACTGGCGAAAAACACTTTCATTTGAAAGGGGTTGCCAAGCTTCCAAAAAACTACTAGTTTGCTGAAATCTCAGCAAATATTTTTTCTCAAAATCTTGATGATACTTGGTGGTAATGATCAGTTCACTAATCCCACTTGGCTGCCCAATTTTTATTCTTCTAGATAGAAGCATTCGTTTCCAGTAAGAGTTTGAATTTTTAGGTTTCACTCTGTTTTCTCCTACATAGATAGCTGTGTTTGGAATTCTAAGTCAAACACGGTTTGTGCTAGCTCCTGGAAACTTGACCAAATGAAGTAGTTCTATTCTATTTCTATGGTTTGTTTCCTCTTGAAGTACCCCATGCAGAGACTGGCGAAAAAAACTTTCGTTTGAAAGGGGTTGCCAAGCTTCCAAAAAACTACTAGTTTGCTGAAATCTCAGCAAACATTTTTCACCAAATCTTGATGATACTTGGTGGTAATGATCAGTTCACTCATCCCACTTGGCTGCCCAATTTTTATTCTTCTAGGTTGAAGCATTCCTTTCCAGTAACAGTTTGAATTTTTAGGTTTCACTCCGTTTTCTCCTACATAGATAGCTGTGTTTGGAATTCTAAATCAAACACGGTTTGTGGTAGCTCCTTGAAACTTGACCAAATGAAGTAGTTCTAAGTTCTATCTCTATGGTTTGTTTCCTCTTGAAGTACCCCATGCAGAGACTGGCGAAAAACACTTTAGTTTGAAAGGGGTTGCCAAGCTTCCAAAAAACTACTGGTTTGCTGAAATCTCAGCAAACATTTTTTCACCAAACCTTGATGATACTTGGTGGTAATGATCAGTTCACTAATCCCACTTTCCTGCCCAACTTTCACTCTTCTAAGTTCAAGCGTTCGTTTCCATTAACACTTTGAATTTTTAGGTTTCACTCTGTTTTCTGCTATATAGATAGATGTGTTTGAAACTCTAAATCAAACACGGTTTGTGCTAGCTCCGTGAAACTTGACAAAATGAAGTAGTTCTAAGTTAGATCTCTATGGTTTGTTTCCTCTTGAAGTACCCCATGCAGAGACTGGCGAAAAAAACTTTCGTTTGAAAGGGATTGCCAAGCTTCCAAAAAACTACTAGTTTGCTGAAATCTCAGCAAACTTTTTTTCACCACATCTTGATGATACTTGGTGGTAATGATCAGTTCACTAATCCCACTTGGCTGCCCAATTTTTATTCTTCTAGATAGAAGCATTCGTTTCCAGTAAGAGTTTGAATTTTTAGGTTTCACTCTGTTTTCTCCTACATAGATAGCTGTGTTTGGAATTCTAAGTCAAACACGGTTTGTGCTAGCTCCTGGAAACTTGACCAAATGAAGTAGTTCTATTCTATCTCTATGGTTTGTTTCCTCTTGAAGTACCCCATGCAGAGACTGGCGAAAAAAACTTTCGTTTGAAAGGGGTTGCCAAGCTTCCAAAAAACTACTAGTTTGCTGAAATCTCAGCAAACATTTTTCACCAAATCTTGATGATACTTGGTGGTAATGATCAGTTCACTCATCCCACTTGGCTGCCCAATTTTTATTCTTCTAGGTTGAAGCATTCCTTTCCAGTAACAGTTTGAATTTTTAGGTTTCACTCCGTTTTCTCCTACATAGATAGCTGTGTTTGGAATTCTAAATCAAACACGGTTTGTGGTAGCTCCTTGAAACTTGACCAAATGAAGTAGTTCTAAGTTCTATCTCTATGGTTTGTTTCCTCTTGAAGTACCCCATGCAGAGACTGGCGAAAAACACTTTAGTTTGAAAGGGGTTGCCAAGCTTCCAAAAAACTACTGGTTTGCTGAAATCTCAGCAAACATTTTTTCACCAAATCTTGATGATACTTGGTGGTAATGATCAGTTCACTAATCCCACTTTCCTGCCCAACTTTCACTCTTCTAAGTTCAAGCGTTCGTTTCCATTAACACTTTGAATTTTTAGGTTTCACTCTGTTTTCTGCTATATAGATAGATGTGTTTGAAACTCTAAATCAAACACGGTTTGTGCTAGCTCCGTGAAACTTGACAAAATGAAGTAGTTCTAAGTTAGATCTCTATGGTTTGTTTCCTCTTGAAGTACCCCATGCAGAGACTGGCGAAAAAAACTTTCGTTTGAAAGGGATTGCCAAGCTTCCAAAAAACAACTAGTTTGCTTAAATCTCAGCAAACTTTTTTTCACCACATCTTGATGATACTTGGTGGTAATGATCAGTGCACTAATCCCACTTGGCTGCCCAATTTTTATTCTTCTAGATAGAAGCATTCGTTTCCAGTAACAGTTTGAATTTTTAGGTTTCACTCTGTTTTCTCCTACATAGATAGCTGTGTTTGGAATTCTAAATCAAACACGGTTTGTGCTAGCTCCTTGAAACTTGACCAAATGAAGTACTTCTAAGATCTATCTCTATGGTTTGTTTCCTCTTGAAGTACCCCATGCAGAGACTGGCGAAAAACACTTTCGTTTGAAAGGGGTTGCCAAGCTTCCAAAAAACTACTAGTTTGCTGAAATCTCAGCAAACATTTTTTCACCAAATCTTGATGATACTTGGTGGTAATGATCAGTTCACTAATCTCACTTGGCTGCCCAAATTTTATTCTTTCAGGTTGAAGCATTCGTTTCCAGTAACAGTTTGAATTTTTAGGTTTCACTCTGTTTTCTCCTACATAGATAGCAGTGTTTGGAGTTCTAAATCAAACACGGTTTGTGCTAGCTCCGGGAAACTTGACCAAATGAAGTAGTTCCAAGTTCTATCTCTATGGTTTGTTTCCTCTTGAAGTACCCCATGCAGAGACTGGCAAAAAACACTTTCGTTTGAAAGGGGTTGCCAAGCTTCCAAAAAACTACTAGTTTGCTGAAATCTCAGCAAACATTTTTTCACCAAATCTTGATGATACTTGGTGGTAATGATCAGTTCACTAATCCCACTTGGCTGCCCAATTTTTATTCTTCTAGGTTGAAGCATTCGTTTCCAGTAACAGTTTGAATTTTTAGTTTTCACTCTGTTTTCTCCTACATAGATAGCTGTGTTTGGAATTCTAAATCAAACACGGTTTGTGCTAGCTCCTTGAAACTTGACCAAATGAAGTAGTTCTAAGTTCTATCTCTATGGTTTGTTTCCTCTTGAAGTACCCCTTGCAGAGACTGGCGAAAAACACTTTCGTTTGAAAGGGGTTGCCAAGCTTTCAAAAAACTACTAGTTTGCTGAAATCTCAGCAAACATTTTTTCACCAAATCTTGATGATACTTGGTGGTAATGATCAGTTCACTAATCCCACTTGGCTGCCCAATTTTTATTCTTCTAGATAGAAGCATTCGTTTCCAGTAAGAGTTTGAATTTTTAGGTTTCACTCTGTTTTCTCCTACATAGATAGCTGTGTTTGGAATTCTAAGTCAAACACGGTTTGTGCTAGCTCCTGGAAACTTGACCAAATGAAGTAGTTCTATTCTATCTCTATGGTTTGTTTCCTCTTGAAGTACCCCATGCAGAGACTGGCGAAAAACACTTTCGTTTGAAAGGGGTTGCCAAGCTTCCAAAAAACTACTAGTTTGCTGAAATCTCAGCAAACATTTTTCACCAAATCTTGATGATACTTGGTGGTAATGATCAGTTCACTCATCCCACTTGGCTGCCCAAATTTTATTCTTCTAGGTTGAAGCATTCCTTTCCAGTAACAGTTTGAATTTTTAGGTTTCACTCCGTTTTCTCCTACATAGATAGCTGTGTTTGGAATTCTAAATCAAACACGGTTTGTGGTAGCTCCTTGAAACTTGACCAAATGAAGTAGTTCTAAGTTCTATCTCTATGGTTTGTTTCCTCTTGAAGTACCCCATGCAGAGACTGGCGAAAAACACTTTAGTTTGAAAGGGGTTGCCAAGCTTCCAAAAAACTACTGGTTTGCTGAAATCTCAGCAAACATTTTTTCACCAAATCTTGATGATACTTGGTGGTAATGATCAGTTCACTAATCCCACTTTCCTGCCCAACTTTCACTCTTCTAGGTTCAAGCGTTCGTTTCCATTAACACTTTGAATTTTTAGGTTTCAGTCTGTTTTCTGCTATATAGATAGATGTGTTTGAAACTCTAAATCAAACACGGTTTGTGCTAGCTCCTTGAAACTTGACCAAATGAAGTAGTTCTAAGTTCTATCTCTATGGCTTGTTTGCTCTTGAAGTACCCCATGCAGAGACTGGCGAAAAACACTTTCGTTTGAAAGGGGTTGCCAAGCTTCCAAAAAACTACTAGTTTGCTGAAATCTCAGAAAAACTTTTTTCACCAAATCTTGATGATACTTGGTGGTAATGATCAGTTCACTAATCCCACTTGGCTGCCCAATTTTTATTCTTCTAGATAGAAGCATTCGTTTCCAGTAACAGTTTGAATTTTTAGGTTTCACTCTGTTTTCTCCTACATAGATAGCTGTGTTTGGAATTCTAAATCAAACACGGTTTGGGCTAGCTCCTGGAAACTTGACCAAATTAAGTAGTTCTAAGTTCTATCTCTATGGTTTGTTTCCTCTTGAAGTACCCCATGCAGAGACTGGCGAAAAACACTTTCATTTGAAAGGGGTTGCCAAGCTTCCAAAAAACTACTAGTTTGCTGAAATCTCAGCAAACATTTTTTCTCAAAATCTTGATGATACTTGGAGGTAATGATCAGTTCACTAATCCCACTTGGCTGCCCAATTTTTATTCTTCTAGATAGAAGCATTCGTTTCCAGTAAGAGTTTGAATTTTTAGGTTTCACTCTGTTTTCTCCTACATAGATAGCTGTGTTTGGAATTCTAAGTCAAACACGGTTTGTGCTAGCTCCTGGAAACTTGACCAAATGAAGTAGTTCTATTCTATCTCTATGGTTTGTTTCCTCTTGAAGTACCCCATGCAGAGACTGGCGAAAAACACTTTCGTTTGAAAGGGGTTGCCAAGCTTCCAAAAAACTACTAGTTTGCTGAAATCTCAGCAAACATTTTTCACCAAATCTTGATGATACTTGGTGGTAATGATCAGTTTACTCATCCCACTTGGCTGCCCAAATTTTATTCTTCTAGGTTGAAGCATTCCTTTCCAGTAACAGTTTGAATTTTTAGGTTTCACTCCGTTTTCTCCTACATAGATAGCTGTGTTTGGAATTCTAAATCAAACACGGTTTGTGGTAGCTCCTTGAAACTTGACCAAATGAAGTAGTTCTAAGTTCTATCTCTATGGTTTGTTTCCTCTTGAAGTACCCCATGCAGAGACTGGCGAAAAACACTTTAGTTTGAAAGGGGTTGCCAAGCTTCCAAAAAACTACTAGTTTGCTGAAATCTCAGCAAACATTTTTTCACCAAATCTTGATGATACTTGGTGGTAATGATCAGTTCACTAATCCCACTTTCCTGCCCAACTTTCACTCTTCTAGGTTCAAGCGTTCGTTTCCATTAACACTTTGAATTTTTAGGTTTCACTCTGTTTTCTGCTATATAGATAGATGTGTTTGAAACTCTAAATCAAACACGGTTTGTGCTAGCTCCGTGAAACTTGACAAAATGAAGTAGTTCTAAGTTAGATCTCTATGGTTTGTTTCCTCTTGAAGTACCCCATGCAGAGACTGGCGAAAAAAACTTTCGTTTGAAAGGGATTGCCAAGCTTCCAAAAAACAACTAGTTTGCTTAAATCTCAGCAAACTTTTTTTCACCACATCTTGATGATACTTGGTGGTAATGATCAGTGCACTAATCCCACTTGGCTGCCCAATTTTTATTCTTCTAGATAGAAGCATTCGTTTCCAGTAACAGTTTGAATTTTTAGGTTTCACTCTGTTTTCTCCTACATAGATAGCTGTGTTTGGAATTCTAAATCAAACACGGTTTGTGCTAGCTCCTTGAAACTTGACCAAATGAAGTACTTCTAAGTTCTATCTCTATGGTTTGTTTCCTCTTGAAGTACCCCATGCAGAGACTGGCGAAAAACACTTTCGTTTGAAAGGGGTTGCCAAGCTTCCAAAAAACTACTAGTTTGCTGAAATCTCAGCAAACATTTTTTCACCAAATCTTGATGATACTTGGTGGTAATGATCAGTTCACTAATCTCACTTGGCTGCCCAAATTTTATTCTTTCAGGTTGAAGCATTCGTTTCCAGTAACAGTTTGAATTTTTAGGTTTCACTCTGTTTTCTCCTACATAGATAGCAGTGTTTGGAGTTCTAAATCAAACACGGTTTGTGCTAGCTCCGGGAAACTTGACCAAATGAAGTAGTTCCAAGTTCTATCTCTATGGTTTGTTTCCTCTTGAAGTACCCCATGCAGAGACTGGCAAAAAACACTTTCGTTTGAAAGGGGTTGCCAAGCTTCCAAAAAACTACTAGTTTGCTGAAATCTCAGCAAACATTTTTCACCAAATCTTGATGATACTTGGTGGTAATGATCAGTTCACTAATCCCACTTGGCTTCCCAACTTTCACTCTTCTAGGTTCAAGCGTTCGTTTCCAGTAACACTTTGAATTTTTAGGTTTCACTCTGTTTTCTGCTATATAGATAGATGTGTTTGAAACTCTAAATCAAACACGGTTTGTGCTAGCTCCTTGAAACTTGACCAAATGAAGTAGTTCTAAGTTCTATCTCTATGGTTTGTTTGCTCTTGAAGTACCCCATGCAGAGACTGGCGAAAAACACTTTCGTTTGAAAGGGGTTGCCCAGCTTCCAAAAAACTACTAGTTTGCTGAAATCTCAGCAAACCTTTTTTTCACCAAATCTTGATGATACTTGGTGGTAATGATCAGTTCACTAATCCCACTTGGCTGCCAATTTTTATTCTTCTAGATAGAAGCATTCGTTTCCAGTAACAGTTTGAATTTTTAGGTTTCACTCTGTTTTCTCCTACATAGATAGCTGTGTTTGGAATTCTAAATCAAACACGGTTTGTGCTAGCTCCTTGAAACTTGACCAAATGAAGTAGTTCTAAGTTCTATCTCTATGGTTTGTTTCCTCTTGAAGTACCCCATGCAGAGACTGGCGAAAAACACTTTCGTTTGAAAGGGGTTGCCAAGCTTCCAAAAAACTACTAGTTTGCTGAAATCTGAGCAAACATTTTTTCACCAAATCTTGATGATACTTGGTGGTAATGATCAGTTCACTAATCCCACTTTCCTGCCCAACTTTCACTCTCTAGGTTCAAGCGTTCGTTTCCATTAACACTTTGAATTTTTAGGTTTCACTCTGTTTTCTGCTATATAGATAGATGTGTTTGAAACTCTAAATCAAACACGGTTTGTGCTAGCTCCGTGAAACTTGACCAAATGAAGTAGTTCTAAGTTCTATCTCTATGGTTTGTTTCCTCTTGAAGTACCCCATGCAGAGACTGGCGAAAAACACTTTTGTTTGAAAGGGGTTGCCAAGCTTCCAAAAAACTACTAGTTTGCTGAAATCTCAGCAAACATTTTTTCACCAAATCTTGATGATACTTGGTGGTAATGATCAGTTCACTAATCCCACTTGGCTGCCCAATTTTTATTCTTCTAGGTTGAAGCATTCGTTTCCAGTAACAGTTTGAAATTTTAGGTTTCACTCTGTTTTCTCCTACATAGATAGCTGTGTTTGGAATTCTAAATCAAACACGGTTTGTGCTAGCTCCTTGAAACTTGACCAAATGAAGTAGTTCTAAGTTCTATCTCTATGGCTTGTTTGCTCTTGAAGTACCCCATGCAGAGACTGGCGAAAAACACTTTCGTTTGAAAGGGGTTGCCAAGCTTCCAAAAAACTACTAGTTTGCTGAAATCTCAGCAAACATTTTTCACCAAATCTTGATGATACTTGGTGGTAATGATCAGTTCACTAATCTCACTTGGCTGCCCAAATTTTATTCTTTCAGGTTGAAGCATTCGTTTCCAGTAACAGTTTGAATTTTTAGGTTTCACTCTGTTTTCTCCTACATAGATAGCTGTGTTTGGAGTTCTAAATCAAACACGGTTTGTGCTAGCTCCTGGAAACTTGACCAAATGAAGTAGTTCTAAGTTCTATCTCTATGGTTTGTTTCCTCTTGAAGTACCCCATGCAGAGACTGGCGAAAAACACTTTCGTTTGAAAGGGGTTGCCAAGCTTCCAAAAAACTACTAGTTTGCTGAAATCTCAGCAAACATTTTTTCACCAAATCTTGATGATACTTGGTGGTAATGATCAGTTCACTAATCCCACTTGGCTGCCCAATTTTTATTCTTCTAGGTTGAAGCATTCGTTTCCAGTAACAGTTTGAATTTTTAGGTTTCACTCTGTTTTCTCCTACATAGATAGCTGTGTTTGGAATTCTAAATCAAACACGGTTTGTGCTAGCTCCTTGAAACTTGACCAAATGAAGTAGTTCTAAGTTCTATCTCTATGGTTTGTTTCCTCTTGAAGTACCCCTTGCAGAGACTGGCGAAAAACACTTTCGTTTGAAAGGGGTTGCCAAGCTTCCAAAAAACTACTAGTTTGCTGAAATCTCAGCAAACATTTTTTCACCAAATCTTGATGATACTTGGTGGTAATGATCAGTTCACTAATCCCACTTGGCTGCCCAACTTTCACTCTTCTAGGTTCAAGCGTTCGTTTCCAGTAATACTTTGAATTTTTAGGTTTCACTCTGTTTTCTGCTATATAGATAGATGTGTTTGAAACTCTAAATCAAACACGGTTTGTGCTAGCTCCTTGAAACTTGACCAAATGAAGTAGTTCTAAGTTCTATCTCTATGGTTTGTTTGCTCTTGAACTACCCCATGCAGAGACTGGCGAAAAACACTTTCGTTTGAAAGGGGTTGCCAAGCTTCCAAAAAACTACTAGTTTGCTGAAATCTCAGAAAAACTTTTTTCACCAAATCTTGATGATACTTGGTGGTAATGATTAGTTCACTAATCCCACTTGGCTGCCCAATTTTTATTCTTCTATATAGAAGCATTCGTTTCCAGTAACAGTTTGAATTTTTAGGTTTCACTCTGTTTTCTCCTACATAGATAGCTGTGTTTGGAATTCTAAATCAAACACGGTTTGTGCTAGCTCCTGGAAACTTGACCAAATGAAGTAGTTCTAAGTTCTATCTCTATGGTTTGTTTCCTCTTGAAGTACCCCATGCAGAGACTGGCGAAAAACACTTTCATTTGAAAGGGGTTGCCAAGCTTCCAAAAAACTACTAGTTTGCTGAAATCTCAGCAAACATTTTTTCACCAAATCTTGATGATACTTGGTGGTAATGATCAGTTCACTAATCCCACTTGGCTGCCCAATTTTTATTCTTCTAGATAGAAGCATTCGTTTCCAGTAAGAGTTTGAATTTTTAGGTTTCACTCTGTTTTCTCCTACATAGATAGCTGTGTTTGGAATTCGAAGTCAAACACGGTTTGTGCTAGCCCCTGGAAACTTGACCAAATGAAGTAGTTCTATTCTATCTCTATGGTTTGTTTCCTCTTGAAGTACCCCATGCAGAGACTGGCGAAAAACACTTTCGTTTGAAAGGGGTTGCCAAGCTTCCAAAAAACTACTAGTTTGCTGAAATCTCAGCAAACATTTTTCACCAAATCTTGATGATACTTGGTGGTAATGATCAGTTCACTCATCCCACTTGGCTGCCCAATTTTTATTCTTCTAGGTTGAAGCATTCCTTTCCAGTAACAGTTTGAATTTTTAGGTTTCACTCCGTTTTCTCCTACATAGATAGCTGTGTTTGGAATTCTAAATCAAACACGGTTTGTGGTAGCTCCTTGAAACTTGACCAAATGAAGTAGTTCTAAGTTCTATCTCTATGGTTTGTTTCCTCTTGAAGTACCCCATGCAGAGACTGGCGAAAAACACTTTAGTTTGAAAGGGGTTGCCAAGCTTCCAAAAAACTACTGGTTTGCTGAAATCTCAGCAAATATTTTTTCACCAAATCTTGATGATACTTGGTGGTAATGATCAGTTCACTAATCCCACTTTCCTGCCCAACTTTCACTCTTCTAGGTTCAAGCGTTCATTTCCATTAACACTTTGAATTTTTAGGTTTCACTCTGTTTTCTGCTATATAGATAGATGTGTTTGAAACTCTAAATCAAACACGGTTTGTGCTAGCTCCGTGAAACTTGACAAAATGAAGTAGTTCTAAGTTAGATCTCTATGGTTTGTTTCCTCTTGAAGTACCCCATGCAGAGACTGGCGAAAAAAACTTTCGTTTGAAAGGGATTGCCAAGCTTCCAAAAAACAACTAGTTTGCTTAAATCTCAGCAAACTTTTTTTCACCAAATCTTGATGATACTTGGTGGTAATGATCAGTGCACTAAGCCCACTTGGCTGCCCAATTTTTATTCTTCTAGATAGAAGCCTTCGTTTCCAGTAACAGTTTGAATTTTTAGGTTTCACTCTGTTTTCTCCTACATAGATAGCTGTGTTTGGAATTCTAAATCAAACACGGTTTGTGCTAGCTCCTGGAAACTTGACCAAATGAAGTACTTCTAAGTTCTATCTCTATGGTTTGTTTCCTCTTGAAGTACCCCATGCAGAGACTGGCGAAAAACACTTTCGTTTGAAAGGGGTTGCCAAGATTCCAAAAAACTACTAGTTTGCTGAAATCTCAGCAAACATTTTTTCACCAAATCTTGATGATACTTGGTGGTAATGATCAGTTCACTAATCTCACTTGGCTGCCCAAATTTTATTCTTTCAGGTTGAAGCATTCGTTTCCAGTAACAGTTTGAAATTTTAGGTTTCACTCTGTTTTCTCCTACATAGATAGCTGTGTTTGGAGTTCTAAATCAAACACGGTTTGTGCTAGCTCCGGGAAACTTGACCAAATGAAGTAGTTCCAAGTTCTATCTCTATGGTTTGTTTCCTCTTGAAGTACCCCATGCAGAGACTGGCGAAAAACACTTTCGTTTGAAAGGGGTTGCCAAGCTTCCAAAAAACTACTAGTTTGCTGAAATCTTAGCAAACATTTTTTCACCAAATCTTGATGATACTTGGTGGTAATGATCAGTTCACTAATCCCACTTGGCTGCCCAATTTTTATTCTTCTAGGTTGAAGCATTCGTTTCCAGTAACAGTTTGAATTTTTAGGTTTCACTCTGTTTTCTCCTACATAGATAGCTGTGTTTGGAATTCTAAATCAAACACGGTTTGTGCTAGCTCCTTGAAACTTGTCCAAATGAAGTAGTTCTAAGTTCTATCTCTATGGTTTGTTTCCTCTTGAAGTACCCCTTGCAGAGACTGGCGAAAAACACTTTCGTTTGAAAGGGGTTGCCAAGCTTCCAAAAAACTACTAGTTTGCTGAAATCTCAGCAAACATTTTTTCACCAAATCTTGATGATACTTGGTGGTAATGATCAGTTCACTAATCCCACTTGGCTGCCCAACTTTCACTCTTCTAGGTTCAAGCGTTCGTTTCCAGTAATACTTTGAATTTTTAGGTTTCACAATGTTTTCTGCTATATAGATAGATGTGTTTGAAACTCTAAATCAAACACGGTTTGTGCTAGCTCCTTGAAACTTGACCAAATGAAGTAGTTCTAAGTTCTATCTCTATGGTTTGTTTGCTCTTGAAGTACCCCATGCAGAGACTGGCGAAAAACACTTTCGTTTGAAAGGGGTTGCCAAGCTTCCAAAAAACTACTAGTTTGCTGAAATCTCAGAAAAACTTTTTTCACCAAATATTGATGATACTTGGTGGTAATGATTAGTTCACTAATCCCACTTGGCTGCCCAATTTTTATTCTTCTAGATAGAAGCATTCGTTTCCAGTAACAGTTTGAATTTTTAGGTTTCACTCTGTTTTCTCCTACATAGATAGCTGTGTTTGGAATTCTAAATCAAACACGGTTTTTGCTAGCTCCTGGAAACTTGACCAAATGAAGTAGTTCTAAGTTCTATCTCTATGGTTTGTTTCCTCTTGAAGTACCCCATGCAGAGACTGGCGAAAAACACTTTCATTTGAAAGGGGTTGCCAAGCTTCCAAAAAACTACTAGTTTGCTGAAATCTCAGCAAACATTTTTTCTCCAAATCTTGATGATACTTGGTGGTAATGATCAGTTCACTAATCCCACTTGGCTGCCCAATTTTTATTCTTCTAGATAGAAGCATTCGTTTCCAGTAAGAGTTTGAATTTTTAGGTTTCACTCTGTTTTCTCCTACATAGATAGCTGTGTTTGGAATTCGAAGTCAAACACGGTTTGTGCTAGCCCCTGGAAACTTGACCAAATGAAGTAGTTCTATTCTATCTCTATGGTTTGTTTCCTCTTGAAGTACCCCATGCAGAGACTGGCGAAAAACACTTTCGTTTGAAAGGGGTTGCCAAGCTTCCAAAAAACTACTAGTTTGCTGAAATCTCAGCAAACATTTTTCACCAAATCTTGATGATACTTGGTGGTAATGATCAGTTCACTCATCCCACTTGGCTGCCCAATTTTTATTCTTCTAGGTTGAAGCATTCCTTTCCAGTAACAGTTTGAATTTTTAGGTTTCACTCCGTTTTCTCCTACATAGATAGCTGTGTTTGGAATTCTAAATCAAACACGGTTTGTGGTAGCTCCTTGAAACTTGACCAAATGAAGTAGTTCTAAGTTCTATCTCTATGGTTTGTTTCCTCTTGAAGTACCCCATGCAGAGACTGGCGAAAAACACTTTAGTTTGAAAGGGGTTGCCAAGCTTCCAAAAAACTACTGGTTTGCTGAAATCTCAGCAAACATTTTTTCACCAAATCTTGATGATACTTGGTGGTAATGATCAGTTCACTAATCCCACTTTCCTGCCCAACTTTCACTCTTCTAGGTTCAAGCGTTCGTTTCCATTAACACTTTGAATTTTTAGGTTTCACTCTGTTTTCTGCTATATAGATAGATGTGTTTGAAACTCTAAATCAAACACGGATTGTGCTAGCTCCGTGAAACTTGACAAAATGAAGTAGTTCTAAGTTAGATCTCTATGGTTTGTTTCCTCTTGAAGTACCCCATGCAGAGACTGGCGAAAAAAACTTTCGTTTGAAAGGGATTGCCAAGCTTCCAAAAAACAACTAGTTTGCTTAAATCTCAGCAAACTTTTTTTCACCAAATCTTGATGATACTTGGTGGTAATGATCAGTGCACTAAGCCCACTTGGCTGCCCAATTTTTATTCTTCTAGATAGAAGCCTTCGTTTCCAGTAACAGTTTGAATTTTTAGGTTTCACTCTGTTTTCTCCTACATAGATAGCTGTGTTTGGAATTCTAAATCAAACACGGTTTGTGCTAGCTCCTGGAAACTTGACCAAATGAAGTACTTCTAAGTTCTATCTCTATGGTTTGTTTCCTCTTGAAGTACCCCATGCAGAGACTGGCGAAAAACACTTTCGTTTGAAAGGGGTTGCCAAGATTCCAAAAAACTACTAGTTTGCTGAAATCTCAGCAAACATTTTTTCACCAAATCTTGATGATACTTGGTGGTAATGATCAGTTCACTAATCTCACTTGGCTGCCCAAATTTTATTCTTTCAGGTTGAAGCATTCGTTTCCAGTAACAGTTTGAAATTTTAGGTTTCACTCTGTTTTCTCCTACATAGATAGCTGTGTTTGGAGTTCTAAATCAAACACGGTTTGTGCTAGCTCCGGGAAACTTGACCAAATGAAGTAGTTCCAAGTTCTATCTCTATGGTTTGTTTCCTCTTGAAGTACCCCATGCAGAGACTGGCGAAAAACACTTTCGTTTGAAAGGGGTTGCCAAGCTTCCAAAAAACTACTAGTTTGCTGAAATCTCAGCAAACATTTTTTCACCAAATCTTGATGATACTTGGTGGTAATGATCAGTTCACTAATCCCACTTGGCTGCCCAACTTTCACTCTTCTAGGTTCAAGCGTTCGTTTCCAGTAATACTTTGAATTTTTAGGTTTCACTCTGTTTTCTGCTATATAGATAGATGTGTTTGAAACTCTAAATCAAACACGGTTTGTGCTAGCTCCTTGAAACTTGACCAAATGAAGTAGTTCTAAGTTCTATCTCTATGGTTTGTTTGCTCTTGAAGTACCCCATGCAGAGACTGGCGAAAAACACTTTCGTTTGAAAGGGGTTGCCAAGCTTCCAAAAAACTACTAGTTTGCTGAAATCTCAGAAAAACTTTTTTCACCAAATCTTGATGATACTTGGTGGTAATGATTAGTTCACTAATCCCACTTGACTGCCCAATTTTTATTCTTCTAGATAGAAGCATTCGTTTCCAGTAACAGTTTGAAATTTTAGGTTTCACTCTGTTTTCTCCTACATAGATAGCTGTGTTTGGAATTCTAAATCAAACACGGTTTTTGCTAGCTCCTGGAAACTTGACCAAATGAAGTAGTTCTAAGTTCTATCTCTATGGTTTGTTTCCTCTTGAAGTACCCCATGCAGAGACTGGCGAAAAACACTTTCATTTGAAAGGGGTTGCCAAGCTTCCAAAAAACTACTAGTTTGCTGAAATCTCAGCAAACATTTTTTCTCCAAATCTTGATGATACTTGGTGGTAATGATCAGTTCACTCATCCCACTTGGCTGCCCAATTTTTATTCTTCTAGGTTGAAGCATTCCTTTCCAGTAACAGTTTGAATTTTTAGGTTTCACTCCGTTTTCTCCTACATAGATAGCTGTGTTTGGAATTCTAAATCAAACACGGTTTGTGGTAGCTCCTTGAAACTTGACCAAATGAAGTAGTTCTAAGTTCTATCTCTATGGTTTGTTTCCTCTTGAAGTACCCCATGCAGAGACTGGCGAAAAACACTTTAGTTTGAAAGGGGTTGCCAAGCTTCCAAAAAACTACTGGTTTGCTGAAATCTCAGCAAACATTTTTTCACCAAATCTTGATGATACTTGGTGGTAATGATCAGTTCACTAATCCCACTTTCCTGCCCAACTTTCACTCTTCTAGGTTCAAGCGTTCGTTTCCATTAACACTTTGAATTTTTAGGTTTCACTCTGTTTTCTGCTATATAGATAGATGTGTTTGAAACTCTAAATCAAACACGGTTTGTGCTAGCTCCGTGAAACTTGACAAAATGAAGTAGTTCTAAGTTAGATCTCTATGGTTTGTTTCCTCTTGAAGTACCCCATGCAGAGACTGGCGAAAAAAACTTTCGTTTGAAAGGGATTGCCAAGCTTCCAAAAAACAACTAGTTTGCTTAAATCTCAGCAAACTTTTTTTCACCAAATCTTGATGATACTTGGTGGTAATGATCAGTGCACTAAGCCCACTTGGCTGCCCAATTTTTATTCTTCTAGATAGAAGCCTTCGTTTCCAGTAACAGTTTGAATTTTTAGGTTTCACTCTGTTTTCTCCTACATAGATAGCTGTGTTTGGAATTCTAAATCAAACACGGTTTGTGCTAGCTCCTTGAAACTTGACCAAATGAAGTACTTCTAAGTTCTATCTCTATGGTTTGTTTCCTCTTGAAGTACCCCATGCAGAGACTGGCGAAAAACACTTTCGTTTGAAAGGGGTTGCCAAGCTTCCAAAAAACTACTAGTTTGCTGAAATCTCAGCAAACATTTTTTCACCAAATCTTGATGATACTTGGTGGTAATGATCAGTTCACTAATCTCACTTGGCTGCCCAAATTTTATTCTTTCAGGTTGAAGCATTCGTTTCCAGTAACAGTTTGAAATTTTAGGTTTCACTCTGTTTTCTCCTACATAGATAGCTGTGTTTGGAGTTCTAAATCAAACACGGTTTGTGCTAGCTCCGGGAAACTTGACCAAATGAAGTAGTTCCAAGTTCTATCTCTATGGTTTGTTTCCTCTTGAAGTACCCCATGCAGAGACTGGCGAAAAACACTTTCGTTTGAAAGGGGTTGCCAAGCTTCCAAAAAACTACTAGTTTGCTGAAATCTCAGCAAACATTTTTTCACCAAATCTTGATGATACTTGGTGGTAATGATCAGTTCACTAATCCCACTTGGCTGCCCAATTTTTATTCTTCTAGGTTGAAGCATTCGTTTCCAGTAACAGTTTGAATTTTTAGGTTTCACTCTGTTTTCTCCTACATAGATAGCTGTGTTTGGAATTCTAAATCAAACACGGTTTGTGCTAGCTCCTTGAAACTTGACCAAATGAAGTAGTTCTAAGTTCTATCTCTATGGTTTGTTTCCTCTTGAAGTACCCCTTGCAGAGACTGGCGAAAAACACTTTCGTTTGAAAGGGGTTGCCAAGCTTCCAAAAACTACTAGTTTGCTGAAATCTCAGCAAACATTTTTTCACCAAATCTTGATGATACTTGGTGGTAATGATCAGTTCACTAATCCCACTTGGCTGCCCAACTTTCACTCTTCTAGGTTCAAGCGTTCGTTTCCAGTAATACTTTGAATTTTTAGGTTTCACTCTGTTTTCTGCTATATAGATAGATGTGTTTGAAACTCTAAAATCAAACACGGTTTGTGCTAGCTCCTTGAAACTTGACCAAATGAAGTAGTTCTAAGTTCTATCTCTATGGTTTTGTTTGCTCTTGAAGTACCCCATGCAGAGACTGGCGAAAAACACTTTCGTTTGAAAGGGGTTGCCAAGCTTCCAAAAAACTACTAGTTTGCTGAAATCTCAGAAAAACTTTTTTCACCAAATCTTGATGATACTTGGTGGTAATGATTAGTTCACTAATCCCACTTGGCTGCCCAATTTTTATTCTTCTAGATAGAAGCATTCGTTTCCAGTAACAGTTGAATTTTTAGGTTTCACTCTGTTTTCTCCTACATAGATAGCTGTGTTTGGAATTCTAAATCAAACACGGTTTGTGCTAGCTCTGGAAACTTGACCAAATGAAGTAGTTCTAAGTTCTATCTCTATGGTTTGTTTCCTCTTGAAGTACCCCATGCAGAGACTGGCGAAAAACACTTTCATTTGAAAGGGGTTGCCAAGCTTCCAAAAAACTACTAGTTTGCTGAAATCTCAGCAAACATTTTTTCTCCAAATCTTGATGATACTTGGTGGTAATGATCAGTTCACTCATCCCACTTGGCTGCCCAATTTTTATTCTTCTAGGTTGAAGTATTCCTTTCCAGTAACAGTTTGAATTTTTAGGTTCACTCCGTTTTCTCCTACATAGATAGCTGTGTTTGGAATTGTAAATCAAACACGGTTTGTGGTAGCTCCTTGAAACTTGACCAAATGAAGTAGTTCTAAGTTCTATCTCTATGGTTTGTTTCCTCTTGAAGTACCCCATGCAGAGACTGGCGAAAAACACTTTAGTTTGAAAGGGGTTGCCAAGCTTCCAAAAAACTACTGGTTTGCTGAAATCTCAGCAAACATTTTTTCACCAAATCTTGATGATACTTGGTGGTAATGATCAGTTCACTCATCCCACTTGGCTGCCCATTTTTATTCTTCTAGGTTGAAGTATTCCTTTCCAGTAACAGTTTGAATTTTTAGGTTTCACTCCGTTTTCTCCTACATAGATAGCTGTGTTTGGAATTCTAAATCAAACACGGTTTGTGGTAGCTCCTTGAAACTTGACCAAATGAAGTAGTTCTAAGTTCTATCTCTATGGTTTGTTTCCTCTTGAAGTACCCCATGCAGAGACTGGCGAAAAACACTTTAGTTTGAAAGGGGTTGCCAAGCTTCCAAAAAACTACTGGTTTGCTGAAATCTCAGCAAACATTTTTTCACCAAATCTTGATGATACTTGGTGGTAATGATCAGTTCACTAATCCCACTTTCCTGCCCAACTTTCACTCTTCTAGGTTCAAGCGTTCGTTTCCATTAACACTTTGAATTTTTAGGTTTCACTCTGTTTTCTGCTATATAGATAGATGTGTTTGAAACTCTAAATCAAACACGGTTTGTGCTAGCTCCGTGAAACTTGACAAAATGAAGTAGTTCTAAGTTAGATCTCTATGGTTTGTTTCCTCTTGAAGTACCCCATGCAGAGACTGGCGAAAAAAACTTTCGTTTGAAAGGGATTGCCAAGCTTCCAAAAAACTACTAGTTTTCTTAAATCTCAGCAAACTTTTTTTCACCAAATCTTGATGATACTTGGTGGTAATGATCAGTGCACTAAGCCCACTTGGCTGCCCAATTTTTATTCTTCTAGATAGAAGCCTTCGTTTCCAGTAACAGTTTGAATTTTTAGGTTTCACTCTGTTTTCTCCTACATAGATAGCTGTGTTTGGAATTCTAAATCAAACACGGTTTGTGCTAGCTCCTGGAAACTTGACCAAATGAAGTACTTCTAAGTTCTATCTCTATGGTTTGTTTCCTCTTGAAGTACCCCATGCAGAGACTGGCGAAAACACTTTCGTTTGAATGGGGTTGCCAAGATTCCAAAAAACTACTAGTTTGCTGAAATCTCAGCAAACATTTTTTCACCAAATCTTGATGATACTTGGTGGTAATGATCAGTTCACTAATCTCACTTGGCTGCCCAAATTTTATTCTTTCAGGTTGAAGCATTTGTTTCCAGTAACAGTTTGAAATTTTAGGTTTCACTCTGTTTTCTCCTACATAGATAGCTGTGTTTGGAGTTCTAAATCAAACACGGTTTGTGCTATCTCCGGGAAACTTGACCAAATGAAGTAGTTCCAAGTTCTATCTCTATGGTTTGTTTCCTCTTGAAGTACCCCATGCAGAGACTGGCAAAAAACACTTTCGTTTGAAAGGGGTTGCCAAGCTTCCAAAAAACTACTAGTTTGCTGAAATCTCAGCAAACATTTTTTCAACAAATCTTGATGATACTTGGTGGTAATGATCTGTTCACTAATCCCACTTGGCTTCCCAACTTTCACTCTTCTAGGTTCAAGCGTACGTTTCCAGTAACACTTTGAATTTTTAGGTTTCACTCTGTTTTCTGCTATATAGATAGATGTGTTTGAAACTCTAAATCAAACACGGTTTGTGCTAGCTCCTTGAACTTGACCAAATGAAGTAGTTCTAAGTTCTATATCTATGGTTTGTTTGCTCTTGAAGTACCCCATGCAGAGACTGGCGAAAAACACTTTCGTTTGAAAGGGGTTGCCCAGCTTCCAAAAAACTACTAGTTTGCTAAAATCTCAGCAAACCTTTTTTTCACCAAATCTTGATGATACTTGGTGGTAATGATCAGTTCACTAATCCCACTTGGCTGCCAATTTTTATTCTTCTAGATAGAAGCATTCGTTTCCAGTAACAGTTTGAATTTTTAGGTTTCACTCTGTTTTCTCCTACATAGATAGCTGTGTTTGGAATTCTAAATCAAACACGGTTTGTGCTAGCTCCTTGAAACTTGACCAAATGAAGTAGTTCTAAGTTCTATCTCTATGGTTTGTTTCCTCTTGAAGTACCCCATGCAGAGACTGGCGAAAAACACTTTCGTTTGAAAGGGGTTGCCAAGCTTCCAAAAAACTACTAGTTTGCTGAAATCTCAGCAAACATTTTTTCACCAAATCTTGATGATACTTGGTGGTAATGATCAGTTCACTAATCCCACTTGGTTGCCCAATTTTTATTCTTCTAGATAGAAGCATTCGTTTCCAGTAACAGTTTGAATTTTTAGGTTTCACTCTGTTTTCTCCTACATAGATAGCTGTGTTTGGAATTCTAAATCAAACACGGTTTGTGCTAGCTCCTTGAAACTTGACCAAATGAAGTACTTCTAAGTTCTATCTCTATGGTTTGTTTCCTCTTGAAGTACCCCATGCAGAGACTGGCGAAAAACACTTTCGTTTGAAAGGGGTTGCCAAGCTTCCAAAAAACTACTAGTTTGCTGAAATCTGAGCAAACATTTTTTCACCAAATCTTGATGATACTTGGTGGTAATGATCAGTTCACTAATCCCACTTTCCTGCCCAACTTTCACTCTTCTAGGTTCAAGCGTTCGTTTCCATTAACACTTTGAATTTTTAGGTTTCACTCTGTTTTCTGCTATATAGATAGATGTGTTTGAAACTATAAATCAAACACGGTTTGTGCTAGCTCCGTGAAACTTGACCAAATGAAGTAGTTCTAAGTTCTATCTCTGTGGTTTGTTTCCTCTTGAAGTACCCCATGCAGAGACTGGCGAAAAAAACTTTCGTTTGAAAGGGATTGCCAAGCTTCCAAAAAACTACTAGTTTGCTGAAATCTCAGCAAACATTTTTTCACCAAATCTTGATGATACTTGGTGGTAATGATCAGTTCACTAATCCCACTTGGCTGCCCAATTTTTATTCTTCTAGGTTGAAGCATTCGTTTCCAGTAACAGTTTGAATTTTTAGGTTTCACTCTCTTTTCTCCTACATAGATAGCTGTGTTTGGAATTCTAAATCAAACACGGTTTGTGCTAGCTCCTGGAAACTTGACCAAATGAAGTAGTTCTAAGTTCTATCTCTATGGATTGTTTCCTCTTGAAGTACCCCATGCAGAGACTGGAGAAAAACACTTTCATTTGAAAGGGGATGCCAAGCTTCCAAAAAACTACTAGTTTGCTGAAATCTCAGCAAACATTTTTTCTCCAAATCTTGATGATACTTGGTGGTAATGATCAGTTCACTAATCCCACTTGGCTGCCCAATTTTTATTCTTCTAGATAGAAGCCTTCGTTTCCAGTAACAGTTTGAATTTTTAGGTTTCACTCCGTTTTCTCCTACATAGATAGCTGTGTTTGGAATTCTAAATCAAACACGGTTTGTAGTAGCTCCTTGAAACTTGACCAAATGAAGTACTTCTAAGTTCTATCTCTATGGTTTGTTTCCTCTTGAAGTACCCCATGCAGAGACTGGCGAAAAACACTTTTGTTTGAAAGGGGTTGCCAAGCTTCCAAAAAACTACTAGTTTGCTGAAATCTCAGCAAACATTTTTTCACCAAATCTTGATGATACTTGGTGGTAATGATCAGTTCACTAATCTCACTTGGCTGCCCAAATTTTATTCTTTCAGGTTGAAGCATTCGTTTCCAGTAACAGTTTGAAATTTTAGGTTTCACTCTGTTTTCTCCTACATAGATAGCTGTGTTTGGAGTTCTAAATCAAACACGGTTTGTGCTAGCTCCGGGAAACTTGACCAAATGAAGTAATTCCAAGTTCTATCTCTATGGTTTGTTTCCTCTTGAAGTACCCAATGCAGAGACTGGCGAAAAACACTTTCGTTTGAAAGGGGTTGCCAAGCTTCCAAAAAACTACTAGTTTGCTGAAATCTTAGCAAACATTTTTTCACCAAATCTTGATTATACTTGGTGGTAATGATCAGTTCACTAATCCCACTTGGCTGCCCAATTTTTATTCTTCTAGGTTGAAGCATTCGTTTCCAGTAACAGTTTGAATTTTTAGGTTTCACTCTGTTTTCTCCTACATAGATAGCTGTGTTTGGAATTCTAAATCAAACACGGTTTGTGCTAGCTCCTTGAAACTTGACCAAATAAGAAGTTCTAAGTTCTATCTCTATGGTTTGTTTCCTCTTGAAGTACCCCTTGCAGAGACTGGCGAAAAACACTTTCGTTTGAAAGGGGTTGCCAAGATTCCAAAAAACTACTAGTTTGCTGAAATCTCAGCAAACATTTTTTCACCAAATCTTGATGATACTTGGTGGTAATGATCAGTTCACTAATCCCACTTGGCTGCCCAACTTTCACTCTTCTAGGTTCAAGCGTTCGTTTCCAGTAATACTTTGAATTTTTAGGTTTCACTCTGTTTTCTGCTATATAGATAGATGTGTTTGAAACTCTAAATCAAACACGGTTTGTGCTAGCTCCTTGAAACTTGACCAAATGAAGTAGTTCTAAGTTCTATCTCTATGGTTTGTTTGCTCTTGAAGTACCCCATGCAGAGACTGGCGAAAAACACTTTCGTTTGAAAGGGGTTGCCAAGCTTCCAAAAAACTACTAGTTTGCTGAAATCTCAGAAAAACTTTTTTCACCAAATCTTGATGATACTTGGTGGTAATGATTAGTTCACTAATCCCACTTGGCTGCCCAATTTTTATTCTTCTAGATAGAAGCATTCGTTTCCAGTAACAGTTTGAATTTTTAGGTTTCACTCTGTTTTCTCCTACATAGATAGCTGTGTTTGGAATTCTAAATCAAACACGGTTTGTGCTAGCTCCTGGAAACTTGACCAAATGAAGTAGTTCTAAGTTCTATCTCTATGGTTTGTTTCCTCTTGAAGTACCCCATGCAGAGACTGGCGAAAAACACTTTCATTTGAAAGGGGTTGCCAAGCTTCCAAAAAACTACTAGTTTGCTGAAATCTCAGCAAACATTTTTTCTCCAAATCTTGATGATACTTGGTGGTAATGATCAGTTCACTCATCCCACTTGGCTGCCCAATTTTTATTCTTCTAGGTTGAAGCATTCCTTTCCAGTAACAGTTTGAATTTTTAGGTTTCACTCCGTTTTCTCCTACATAGATAGCTGTGTTATAATTCTAAATCAAACACGGTTTGTGGTAGCTCCTTGAAACTTGACCAAATGAAGTTGTTCTAAGTTCTATCTCTATGGTTTGTTTCCTCTTGAAGTACCCCATGCAGAGACTGGCGAAAAACACTTTAGTTTGAAAGGGGTTGCCAAGCTTCCAAAAAACTACTGGTTTGCTGAAATCTCAGCAAACATTTTTTCACCAAATCTTGATGATACTTGGTGGTAATGATCAGTTCACTAATCCCACTTTCCTGCCCAACTTTCACTCTTCTAGGTTCAAGCGTTCGTTTCCATTAACACTTTGAATTTTTAGGTTTCACTCTGTTTTCTGCTATATAGATAGATGTGTTTGAAACTCTAAATCAAACACGGTTTGTGCTAGCTCCGTGAAACTTGACAAAATGAAGTAGTTCTAAGTTAGATCTCTATGGTTTGTTTCCTCTTGAAGTACCCCATGCAGAGACTGGCGAAAAAAACTTTCGTTTGAAAGGGATTGCCAAGCTTCCAAAAAACAACTAGTTTGCTTAAATCTCAGCAAACTTTTTTTCACCAAATCTTGATGATACTTGGTGGTAATGATCAGTGCACTAAGCCCACTTGGCTGCCCAATTTTTATTCTTCTAGATAGAAGCCTTCGTTTCCAGTAACAGTTTGAATTTTTAGGTTTCACTCTGTTTTCTCCTACATAGATAGCTGTGTTTGGAATTCTAAATCAAACACGGTTTGTGCTAGCTCCTTGAAACTTGACCAAATGAAGTACTTCTAAGTTCTATCTCTATGGTTTGTTTCCTCTTGAAGTACCCCATGCAGAGACTGGCGAAAAACACTTTCGTTTGAAAGGGGTTGCCAAGCTTCCAAAAAACTACTAGTTTGCTGAAATCTCAGAAAAACTTTTTTCACCAAATCTTGATGATACTTGGTGGTAATGATCAGTTCACTAATCCCACTTGGCTGCCCAATTTTTATTCTTCTAGATAGAAGCATTCGTTTCCAGTAACAGTTTGAATTTTTAGGTTTCACTCTGTTTTCTCCTACATAGATAGCTGTGTTTGGAATTCTAAATCAAACACGGTTTGTGCTAGCTCCTGGAAACTTGACGAAATGAAGTAGTTCTAAGTTCTATCTCTATGGTTTGTTTCCTCTTCAAGTACCCCATGCAGAGACTGGCGAAAAACACTTTCATTTGAAAGGGGTTGCCAAGCTTCCAAAAAACTACTAGTTTGCTGAAATCTCAGAAAACATTTTTTCTCCAAATCTTGATGATACTTGGTGGTAATGATCAGTTCACTCATCCCACTTGGCTGCCCAATTTTTATTCTTCTAGGTTGAAGTATTCCTTTCCAGTAACAGTTTGAATTTTTAGGTTTCACTCCGTTTTCTCCTACATAGATAGCTGTGTTTGGAATTCTAAATCAAACACGGTTTGTGGTAGCTCCTTGAAACTTGACCAAATGAAGTAGTTCTAAGTTCTATCTCTATGGTTTGTTTCCTCTTGAAGTACCCCATGCAGAGACTGGCGAAAAACACTTTCGTTTGAAAGGGGTTGCCAAGCTTCCCAAAAACTACTGGTTTGCTGAAATCTCAGCAAACATTTTTTCACCAAATCTTGATGATACTTGGTGGTAATGATCAGTTCACTAATCCCACTTTCCTGCCCAACTTTCACTCTTCTAGGTTCAAGCGTTCGTTTCCATTAACACTTTGAATTTTTAGGTTTCACTCTGTTTTCTGCTATATAGATAGATGTGTTTGAAACTCTAAATCAAACACGGTTTGTGCTAGCTCCGTGAAACTTGACAAAATGAAGTAGTTCTAAGTTAGATCTCTATGGTTTGTTTCCTCTTGAAGTACCCCATGCAGAGACTGGCGAAAAAAACTTTCGTTTGAAAGGGATTGCCAAGCTTCCAAAAAACTACTAGTTTTCTTAAATCTCAGCAAACTTTTTTTCACCAAATCTTGATGATACTTGGTGGTAATGATCAGTGCACTAAGCCCACTTGGCTGCCCAATTTTTATTCTTCTAGATAGAAGCCTTCGTTTCCAGTAACAGTTTGATTTTTTGGTTTCACTCTGTTTTCTCCTACATAGATAGCTGTGTTTGGAATTCTAAATCAAACACGGTTTGTGCTAGCTCCTGGAAACTTGACCAAATGAAGTACTTCTAAGTTCTATCTCTATGGTTTGTTTCCTCTTGAAGTACCCCATGCAGAGACTGGCGAAAAACACTTTCGTTTGAAAGGGGTTGCCAAGATTCCAAAAAACTACTAGTTTGCTGAAATCTCAGCAAACATTTTTTCACCAAATCTTGATGATACTTGGTGGTAATGATCTGTTCACTAATCCCACTTGGCTTCCCAACTTTCACTCTTCTAGGTTCAAGCGTTCGTTTCCAGTAACACTTTGAATTTTTAGGTTTCACTCTGTTTTCTGCTATATAGATAGATGTGTTTGAAACTCTAAATCAAACACGGTTTGTGCTAGCTCCTTGAAACTTGACCAAATGAAGTAGTTCTAATTCTATATCTATGGTTTGTTTGCTCTTGACGTACCCCATGCAGAGACTGGCGAAAAACACTTTCGTTTGAAAGGGGTTGCCCAGCTTCCAAAAAAATACTAGTTTGCTAAAATCTCAGCAAACCTTTTTTTCACCAAATCTTGATGATACTTGGTGGTAATGATCAGTGCACTAAGCCCACTTGGCTGCAAAATTTTCACTCTTCTAGGTTCAAGCGTTCGTTTCCTGTAGCACTTTGAATTTTTAGGTTTCACTCTGTTTTCTGCTATATAGATAGATGTGTTTGAAACTCTAAATCAAAAACGGTTTGTGCTAGCTCCTTGAAACTTGACCAAATGAAGTAGTTCTAAGTTCTATCTCTATGGTTTGTTTCCTCTTGAAGTACCCCATGCAGAGACTGGCGAAAAACACTTTCGTTTGAAAGGGGTTGCCAAGCTTCCAAAAAACTACTAGTTTGCTGAAATCTCAGCAAACATTTTTTCACCAAATCTTGATGATACTTGGTGGTAATGATCAGTTCACTAATCCCACTTGGCTGCCCAATTTTTATTCTTCTAGGTTGAAGCATTCGTTTCCAGTAACAGTTTGAATTTTTAGGTTTCACTCTGTTTTCTCCTACATAGATAGCTGTGTTTGGAATTCTAAATCAAACACGGTTTGTGCTAGCTCCTGGAAACTTGACCAAATGAAGTAGTTCTAAGTTCTATCTCTATGGTTTGTTTCCTCTTGAAGTACCCCATGCAGAGACTGGCGAAAAACACTTTCATTTGAAAGGGGATGCCAAGCTTCCAAAAAACTACTAGTTTGCTGAAATCTCAGCAAACATTTTTTCTCCAAATCTTGATGATACTTGGTGGTAATGATCAGTTCACTAATCCCACTTGGCTGCCCAATTTTTATTCTTCTAGATAGAAGCATTCGTTTCCAGTAAGAGTTTGAATTTTTAGGTTTCACTCTGTTTTCTCCTACATAGATAGCTGTGTTTGGAATTCTAAGTCAAACACGGTTTGTGCTAGCCCCTGGAAACTTGACCAAATGAAGTAGTTCTATTCTATCTCTATGGTTTGTTTCCTCTTGAAGTACCCCATGCAGAGACTGGCGAAAAACACTTTCGTTTGAAAGGGGTTGCCAAGCTTCCAAAAAACTACTAGTTTGCTGAAATCTCAGCAAACATTTTTCACCAAATCTTGATGATACTTGGTGGTAATGATCAGTTCACTAAGCCCACTTGGCTGCCCAATTTTTATTCTTCTAGGTTGAAGCATTCCTTTCCAGTAACAGTTTGAATTTTTAGGTTTCACTCCGTTTTCTCCTACATAGATAGCTGTGTTTGGAATTCTAAATCAAACACGGTTTGTGGTAGCTCCTTGAAACTTGACCAAATGAAGTAGTTCTAAGTTCTATCTCTATGGTTTGTTTCCTCTTGAAGTACCCCATGCAGAGACTGGCGAAAAACACTTTAGTTTGAAAGGGGTTGCCAAGCTTCCAAAAAACTACTGGTTTGCTGAAATCTCAGCAAACAGTTTTTCACCAAATCTTGATGATACTTGGTGGTAATGATCAGTTCACTAATCCCACTTTCCTGCCCAACTTTCACTCTTCTAGGTTCAAGCGTTCGTTTCCATTAACACTTTGAATTTTTAGGTTTCACTCTGTTTTCTGCTATATAGATAGATGTGTTTGAAACTCTAAATCAAACACGGTTTGTGCTAGCTCCGTGAAACTTGACAAAATGAAGTAGTTCTAAGTTAGATCTCTATGGTTTGTTTCCTCTTGAAGTACCCCATGCAGAGACTGGCGAAAAAAACTTTCGTTTGAAAGGGATTGCCAAGCTTCCAAAAAACAACTAGTTTGCTTAAATCTCAGCAAACTTTTTTTCACCAAATCTTGATGATACTTGGTGGTAATGATCAGTGCACTAAGCCCACTTGGCTGCCCAATTTTTATTCTTCTAGATAGAAGCCTTCGTTTCCAGTAACAGTTTGAAATTTAGGTTTCACTCTGTTTTCTCCTACATAGATAGCTGTGTTTGGAATTCTAAATCAAACACGGTTTGTGCTAGCTCCTTGAAACTTGACCAAATGAAGTAGTTCCAAGTTCTATCTCTATGGTTTGTTTCCTCTTGAAGTACCCCATGCAGAGACTGGCGAAAAACACTTTCGTTTGAAAGGGGTTGCCAAGCTTCCAAAAAACTACTAGTTTGCTGAAATCTCATCAAACATTTTTTAACCAAATCTTGATGATACTTGGTGGTAATGATCAGTTCACTAATCTCACTTGGCTGCCCAAATTTTATTCTTTCAGGTTGAAGCATTCGTTTCCAGTAACAGTTTGAATTTTTAGGTTTCACTCTGTTTTCTCCTACATAGATAGCTGTGTTTGGAGTTCTAAATCAAACACGGTTTGTGCTAGCTCCGGGAAACTTGACCAAATGAAGTAGTTCCAAGTTCTATCTCTATGGTTTGTTTCCTCTTGAAGTACCCCATGCAGAGACTGGCGAAAAACACTTTCATTTGAAAGGGGTTGCCAAGCTTCCAAAAAACTACTAGTTTGCTGAAATCTCAGCAAACATTTTTTCTCCAAATCTTGATGATACTTGGTGGTAATGATCAGTTCACTCATCCCACTTGGCTGCCCAATTTTTATTCTTCTAGGTTGAAGCATTCCTTTCCAGTAACAGTTTGAATTTTTAGGTTTCACTCCGTTTTCTCCTACATAGATAGCTGTGTTATAATTCTAAATCAAACACGGTTTGTGGTAGCTCCTTGAAACTTGACCAAATGAAGTTGTTCTAAGTTCTATCTCTATGGTTTGTTTGCTCTTGAAGTACCCCATGCAGAGACTGGCGAAAAACACTTTAGTTTGAAAGGGGTTGCCAAGCTTCCAAAAAACTACTGGTTTGCTGAAATCTCAGCAAACATTTTTTCACCAAATCTTGATGATACTTGGTGGTAATGATCAGTTCACTAATCCCACTATCCTGCCCAACTTTCACTCTTCTAGGTTCAAGGGTTCGTTTCCATTAACACTTTGAATTTTTAGGTTTCACTCTGTTTTCTGCTATATAGATAGATGTGTTTGAAACTCTAAATCAAACACGGTTTGTGCTAGCTCCGTGAAACTTGACAAAATGAAGTAGTTCTAAGTTAGATCTCTATGGTTTGTTTCCTCTTGAAGTACCCCATGCAGAGACTGGCGAAAAAAACTTTCGTTTGAAAGGGATTGCCAAGCTTCCAAAAAACAACTAGTTTGCTTAAATCTCAGCAAACTTTTTTTCACCAAATCTTGATGATACTTGGTGGTAATGATCAGTGCACTAAGCCCACTTGGCTGCCCAATTTTTATTCTTCTAGATAGAAGCCTTCGTTTCCAGTAACAGTTTGAATTTTTAGGTTTCACTCTGTTTTCTCCTACATAGATAGCTGTGTTTGGAATTCTAAATCAAACACGGTTTGTGCTAGCTCCTTGAAACTTGACCAAATGAAGTACTTCTAAGTTCTATCTCTATGGTTTGTTTCCTCTTGAAGTACCCCATGCAGAGACTGGCGAAAAACACTTTCGTTTGAAAGGGGTTGCCAAGCTTCCAAAAAACTACTAGTTTGCTGAAATCTCAGAAAAACTTTTTTCACCAAATCTTGATGATACTTGGTGGTAATGATCAGTTCACTAATCCCACTTGGCTGCCCAATTTTTATTCTTCTAGATAGAAGCATTCGTTTCCAGTAACAGTTTGAATTTTTAGGTTTCACTCTGTTTTCTCCTACATAGATAGCTGTGTTTGGAATTCTAAATCAAACACGGTTTGTGCTAGCTCCTGGAAACTTGACGAAATGAAGTAGTTCTAAGTTCTATCTCTATGGTTTGTTTCCTCTTCAAGTACCCCATGCAGAGACTGGCGAAAAACACTTTCATTTGAAAGGGGTTGCCAAGCTTCCAAAAAACTACTAGTTTGCTGAAATCTCAGAAAACATTTTTTCTCCAAATCTTGATGATACTTGGTGGTAATGATCAGTTCACTCATCCCACTTGGCTGCCCAATTTTTATTCTTCTAGGTTGAAGTATTCCTTTCCAGTAACAGTTTGAATTTTTAGGTTTCACTCCGTTTTCTCCTACATAGATAGCTGTGTTTGGAATTCTAAATCAAACACGGTTTGTGGTAGCTCCTTGAAACTTGACCAAATGAAGTAGTTCTAAGTTCTATCTCTATGGTTTGTTTCCTCTTGAAGTACCCCATGCAGAGACTGGCGAAAAACACTTTCGTTTGAAAGGGGTTGCCAAGCTTCCCAAAAACTACTGGTTTGCTGAAATCTCAGCAAACATTTTTTCACCAAATCTTGATGATACTTGGTGGTAATGATCAGTTCACTAATCCCACTTTCCTGCCCAACTTTCACTCTTCTAGGTTCAAGCGTTCGTTTCCATTAACACTTTGAATTTTTAGGTTTCACTCTGTTTTCTGCTATATAGATAGATGTGTTTGAAACTCTAAATCAAACACGGTTTGTGCTAGCTCCGTGAAACTTGACAAAATGAAGTAGTTCTAAGTTAGATCTCTATGGTTTGTTTCCTCTTGAAGTACCCCATGCAGAGACTGGCGAAAAAAACTTTCGTTTGAAAGGGATTGCCAAGCTTCCAAAAAACTACTAGTTTTCTTAAATCTCAGCAAACTTTTTTTCACCAAATCTTGATGATACTTGGTGGTAATGATCAGTGCACTAAGCCCACTTGGCTGCCCAATTTTTATTCTTCTAGATAGAAGCCTTCGTTTCCAGTAACAGTTTGATTTTTTGGTTTCACTCTGTTTTCTCCTACATAGATAGCTGTGTTTGGAATTCTAAATCAAACACGGTTTGTGCTAGCTCCTGGAAACTTGACCAAATGAAGTACTTCTAAGTTCTATCTCTATGGTTTGTTTCCTCTTGAAGTACCCCATGCAGAGACTGGCGAAAAACACTTTCGTTTGAAAGGGGTTGCCAAGATTCCAAAAAACTACTAGTTTGCTGAAATCTCAGCAAACATTTTTTCACCAAATCTTGATGATACTTGGTGGTAATGATCTGTTCACTAATCCCACTTGGCTTCCCAACTTTCACTCTTCTAGGTTCAAGCGTTCGTTTCCAGTAACACTTTGAATTTTTAGGTTTCACTCTGTTTTCTGCTATATAGATAGATGTGTTTGAAACTCTAAATCAAACACGGTTTGTGCTAGCTCCTTGAAACTTGACCAAATGAAGTAGTTCTAATTCTATATCTATGGTTTGTTTGCTCTTGACGTACCCCATGCAGAGACTGGCGAAAAACACTTTCGTTTGAAAGGGGTTGCCCAGCTTCCAAAAAAATACTAGTTTGCTAAAATCTCAGCAAACCTTTTTTTCACCAAATCTTGATGATACTTGGTGGTAATGATCAGTGCACTAAGCCCACTTGGCTGCAAAATTTTCACTCTTCTAGGTTCAAGCGTTCGTTTCCTGTAGCACTTTGAATTTTTAGGTTTCACTCTGTTTTCTGCTATATAGATAGATGTGTTTGAAACTCTAAATCAAAAACGGTTTGTGCTAGCTCCTTGAAACTTGACCAAATGAAGTAGTTCTAAGTTCTATCTCTATGGTTTGTTTCCTCTTGAAGTACCCCATGCAGAGACTGGCGAAAAACACTTTCGTTTGAAAGGGGTTGCCAAGCTTCCAAAAAACTACTAGTTTGCTGAAATCTCAGCAAACATTTTTTCACCAAATCTTGATGATACTTGGTGGTAATGATCAGTTCACTAATCCCACTTGGCTGCCCAATTTTTATTCTTCTAGGTTGAAGCATTCGTTTCCAGTAACAGTTTGAATTTTTAGGTTTCACTCTGTTTTCTCCTACATAGATAGCTGTGTTTGGAATTCTAAATCAAACACGGTTTGTGCTAGCTCCTGGAAACTTGACCAAATGAAGTAGTTCTAAGTTCTATCTCTATGGTTTGTTTCCTCTTGAAGTACCCCATGCAGAGACTGGCGAAAAACACTTTCATTTGAAAGGGGATGCCAAGCTTCCAAAAAACTACTAGTTTGCTGAAATCTCAGCAAACATTTTTTCTCCAAATCTTGATGATACTTGGTGGTAATGATCAGTTCACTAATCCCACTTGGCTGCCCAATTTTTATTCTTCTAGATAGAAGCATTCGTTTCCAGTAAGAGTTTGAATTTTTAGGTTTCACTCTGTTTTCTCCTACATAGATAGCTGTGTTTGGAATTCTAAGTCAAACACGGTTTGTGCTAGCCCCTGGAAACTTGACCAAATGAAGTAGTTCTATTCTATCTCTATGGTTTGTTTCCTCTTGAAGTACCCCATGCAGAGACTGGCGAAAAACACTTTCGTTTGAAAGGGGTTGCCAAGCTTCCAAAAAACTACTAGTTTGCTGAAATCTCAGCAAACATTTTTCACCAAATCTTGATGATACTTGGTGGTAATGATCAGTTCACTAAGCCCACTTGGCTGCCCAATTTTTATTCTTCTAGGTTGAAGCATTCCTTTCCAGTAACAGTTTGAATTTTTAGGTTTCACTCCGTTTTCTCCTACATAGATAGCTGTGTTTGGAATTCTAAATCAAACACGGTTTGTGGTAGCTCCTTGAAACTTGACCAAATGAAGTAGTTCTAAGTTCTATCTCTATGGTTTGTTTCCTCTTGAAGTACCCCATGCAGAGACTGGCGAAAAACACTTTAGTTTGAAAGGGGTTGCCAAGCTTCCAAAAAACTACTGGTTTGCTGAAATCTCAGCAAACAGTTTTTCACCAAATCTTGATGATACTTGGTGGTAATGATCAGTTCACTAATCCCACTTTCCTGCCCAACTTTCACTCTTCTAGGTTCAAGCGTTCGTTTCCATTAACACTTTGAATTTTTAGGTTTCACTCTGTTTTCTGCTATATAGATAGATGTGTTTGAAACTCTAAATCAAACACGGTTTGTGCTAGCTCCGTGAAACTTGACAAAATGAAGTAGTTCTAAGTTAGATCTCTATGGTTTGTTTCCTCTTGAAGTACCCCATGCAGAGACTGGCGAAAAAAACTTTCGTTTGAAAGGGATTGCCAAGCTTCCAAAAAACAACTAGTTTGCTTAAATCTCAGCAAACTTTTTTTCACCAAATCTTGATGATACTTGGTGGTAATGATCAGTGCACTAAGCCCACTTGGCTGCCCAATTTTTATTCTTCTAGATAGAAGCCTTCGTTTCCAGTAACAGTTTGAAATTTAGGTTTCACTCTGTTTTCTCCTACATAGATAGCTGTGTTTGGAATTCTAAATCAAACACGGTTTGTGCTAGCTCCTTGAAACTTGACCAAATGAAGTAGTTCCAAGTTCTATCTCTATGGTTTGTTTCCTCTTGAAGTACCCCATGCAGAGACTGGCGAAAAACACTTTCGTTTGAAAGGGGTTGCCAAGCTTCCAAAAAACTACTAGTTTGCTGAAATCTCATCAAACATTTTTTAACCAAATCTTGATGATACTTGGTGGTAATGATCAGTTCACTAATCTCACTTGGCTGCCCAAATTTTATTCTTTCAGGTTGAAGCATTCGTTTCCAGTAACAGTTTGAATTTTTAGGTTTCACTCTGTTTTCTCCTACATAGATAGCTGTGTTTGGAGTTCTAAATCAAACACGGTTTGTGCTAGCTCCGGGAAACTTGACCAAATGAAGTAGTTCCAAGTTCTATCTCTATGGTTTGTTTCCTCTTGAAGTACCCCATGCAGAGACTGGTGAAAAACACTTTCGTTTGAAAGGGGTTGCCAAGCTTCCAAAAAACTACTAGTTTGCTGAAATCTCAGCAAACATTTTTTCACCAAATATTGATGATACTTGGTGGTAATGATCAGTTCACTAATCCCACTTGGCTGCCCAATTTTTATTCTTCTAGGTTGAAGCATTCGTTTCCAGTAACAGTTTGAATTTTTAGGTTTCACTCTGTTTTCTCCAACATAGATAGCTGTGTTTCGAATTCTAAATCATACACGGTTTGTGCTAGCTCCTTGAAACTTGACCAAATGAAGTAGTTCTAAGTTCTATCTCTATGGTTTGTTTCCTCTTGAAGTACCCCATGCAGAGACTGGCGAAAAACACTTTCGTTTGAAAGGGGTTGCCAAGCTTCCAAAAAACTACTAGTTTGCTGAAATCTCAGCAAACATTTTTTCACCAAATCTTGATGATACTTGGTGGTAATGATCAGTTCACTAATCCCACTTGGCTGCCCAACTTTCACTCTTCTAGGTTCAAGCGTTCGTTTCCAGTAATACTTTGAATTTTTAGGTTTCACTCTGTTTTCTCCTACATAGATAGCTGTGTTTGGAATTCTAAATCAAACACGGTTTGTGCTAGCTCCTTGAAACTTGACCAAATGAAGTAGTTCTAAGTTCTATCTCTATGGTTTGTTTCCTCTTGAAGTACCCCATGCAGAGACTGGCGAAAAACACTTTCATTTGAAAGGGGTTGCCAAGCTTCCAAAAAACTACTAGTTTGCTGAAATCTCAGCAAACCTTTTTTCTCCAAATCTTGATGATACTTGGTGGTAATGATCAGTTCATAAATCCCACTTGGCTGCCCAATTTTTATTCTTCAAGATAGAAGCATTCGTTTCCAGTAACAGTTTGAATTTTTAGGTTTCACTCTGTTTTCTCCTACATAGATAGTTGTGTTTGGAATTCTAAGTCAAACACGGTTTGTACTAGCTCCTTTAAACTTGACCAAATGAAGTAGTTCTAAGTTCTATCTCTATGGTTTGTTTCCTCTTGAAGTACCCCATGCAGAGACTGGCGAAAAACACTTTCGTTTGAAAGCGGTTGCCAATCTTCCAAAAAACTACTAGTTTGCTGAAATCTCAGCAAACATTTTTCAATAATCTTGATGATACTTGGTGGTAATGATCAGTTCACTAATCTCACTTGGCTGCCCAAATTTTATTCTTTCAGGTTGAAGCATTCGTTTCCAGTAACAGTTTGAATTTTTAGGTTTTACTCTGTTTTCTCCTACATAGATAGCCGTGTTTGGAGTTCTAAATCAAACACGGTTTGTGCTAGCTCCTGGAAACTTGACCAAATGAAGTAGTTCTAAGTTCTATCTCTATGGTTTGTTTCCCCTTGAAGTACCCCATGCAGAGACTGGCGAAAAACACTTTCATTTGAAAGGGGTTGCCAAGCTTCCAAAAAACTACTAGTTTGCTGAAATCTCAGCAAATATTTTTTCACCAAATCTTGATGATACTTGGTGGTAATGATCAGTTCACTAATCCCACTTGGCTGCCCAATTTTTATTCTTCTAGGTTGAAGCATTCGTTTCCAGTAACAGTTTGAATTTTTAGGTTTCACTCTGTTTTCTCCTACATAGATAGCTGTGTTTGGAATTCTAAATCAAACACGGTTTGTGCTAGCTCCTTGAAACTTGACCAAATGAAGTAGTTCTAAGTTCTATCTCTATGGTTTGTTTCCTCTTGAAGTACCCCTTGAAGAGACTGGCGAAAAACACTTTCGTTTGAAAGGGGTTGCCAAGCTTCCAAAAAACTACTAGTTTGCTGAAATCTCAGCAAACATTTTTTCACCAAATCTTGATGATACTTGGTGGTAATGATCAGTTCACTAATCCCACTTTCCTGCCCATCTTTCACTCTTCTAGGTTCAAGCGTTCGTTTCCATTAACACTTTGAATTTTTAGGTTTCACTCTGTTTTCTCCTACATAGATAGCTGTGTTTGGAATTCTAAATCAAACACGGTTTGTGCTAGCTCCGTGAAACTTGACAAAATGAAGTAGTTCTAAGTTAGATCTCTATGGTTTGTTTCCTCTTGAAGTACCCCATGCAGAGACTGGCGAAAAAAACTTTCGTTTGAAAGGGATTGCCAAGCTTCCAAAAAACAACTAGTTTGCTTAAATCTCAGCAAACTTTTTTTCACCAAATCTTGATGATACTTGGTGGTAATGATCAGTGCACTAAGCCCACTTGGCTGCCCAATTTTTATTCTTCTAGATAGAAGCCTTCGTTTCCAGTAACAGTTTGAATTTTTAGGTTTCACTCTGTTTTCTCCTACATAGATAGCTGTGTTTGGAATTCTAAATCAAACACGGTTTGTGCTAGCTCCTTGAAACTTGACCAAATGAAGTAGTTCTAAGTTCTATCTCTATGGTTTGTTTCCTCTTGAAGTACCCCTTGCAGAGACTGGCGAAAAACACTTTCGTTTGAAAGGGGTTGCCAAGCTTCCAAAAAACTACTAGTTTGCTGAAATCTCAGCAAACATTTTTTCACCAAATCTTGATGATACTTGGTGGTAATGATCAGTTCACTAATCCCACTTTCCTGCCCAACTTTCACTCTTCTAGGTTCAAGCGTTCGTTTCCATTGACACTTTGAATTTTTAGGTTTCACTCTGTTTTCTCCTACATAGATAGCTGTGTTTGGAATTCTAAATCAAACACGGTTTGTGCTAGCTCCGTGAAACTTGACAAAATGAAGTAGTTCTAAGTTAGATCTCTATGGTTTGTTTCCTCTTGAAGTACCCCATGCAGAGACTGGCGAAAAAAACTTTCGTTTGAAAGGGATTGCCAAGCTTCCAAAAAACAACTAGTTTGCTTAAATCTCAGCAAACTTTTTTTCACCAAATCTTGATGATACTTGGTGGTAATGATCAGTGCACTAAGCCCACTTGGCTGCCCAATTTTTATTCTTCTAGATAGAAGCCTTCGTTTCCAGTAACAGTTTGAATTTTTAGGTTTCACTCTGTTTTCTCCTACATAGATAGCTGTGTTTGGAATTCTAAATCAAACACGGTTTGTGCTAGCTCCTTGAAACTTGACCAAATGAAGTACTTCTAAGTTCTATCTCTATGGTTTGTTTCCTCTTGAAGTACCCCATGCAGAGACTGGCGAAAAACACTTTCGTTTGAAAGGGGTTGCCAAGCTTCCAAAAAACTACTAGTTTGCTGAAATCTCAGCAAACATTTTTTCACCAAATCTTGATGATACTTGGTGGTAATGATCAGTTCACTAATCTCACTTGGCTGCCCAAATTTTATTCTTTCAGGTTGAAGCATTCGTTTCCAGTAACAGGTTGAAATTTTAGGTTTCACTCTGTTTTCTCCTACATAGATAGCTGTGTTTGGAGTTCTAAATCAAACACGGTTTGTGCTAGCTCCGGGAAACTTGTCCAAATGAAGTAGTTCCAAGTTCTATCTCTATGGTTTGTTTCCTCTTGAAGTACCCCATGCAGAGACTGGCGAAAAACACTTTCGTTTAAAAGGGGTTGCCAAGCTTCCAAAAAACTACTAGTTTGCTGAAATCTCAGCAAACCTTTTTTCACCAAATCTTGATGATACCTGGTGGTAATGATCAGTTAACTCATCCCACTTGGCTGCCCAATTTTTATTCTTCTAGATAGAAGCATTCGTTTCCAGTAACAGTTTGAATTTTTAGGTTTCACTCTGTTTTCTCCTACATAGATAGCTGTGTTTGGAATTCTAAATCAAACACGGTTTGTGCTAGCTCCTTGAAACTTGACCAAATGAAGTAGTTCTAAGTTCTATCTCTATGGTTTGTTTGCTCTTGAAGTACCCCAAGCAGAGACTGGCGAAAAACACTTTCGTTTGAAAGGGGTTGCCAAGCTTCCAAAAAACTACTAGTTTGCTGAAATCTCAGAAAAACTTTTTTTCACCACATCTTGATGATACTTGGTGGTAATGATCAGTGCACTAATCCCACTTGGCTGCCCAATTTTTATTCTTCTAGATAGAAGCATTCGTTTCCAGTAACAGTTTGAATTTTTAGGTTTCACTCTGTTTTCTTCTACATAGATAGCTGTGTTTGGAATTCTAAATCAAACACGGTTTGTGCTAGCTCCTTGAAACTTGACCAAATGAAGTACTTCTAAGTTCTATCTCTATGGTTTGTTTCCTCTTGAAGTACCCCATGCAGAGACTGGCGAAAAACACTTTCGTTTGAAAGGGGTTGCCAAGCTTCCAAAAAACTACTAGTTTGCTGAAATCTCAGCAAACATTTTTTCACCAAATCTTGATGATACTTGGTGGTAATGATCAGTTCACTAATCTCACTTGGCTGCCCAAATTTTATTCTTTCAGGTTGAAGCATTCGTTTCCAGTAACACTTTGAATTTTTAGGTTTCACTCTGTTTTCTGCTATATAGATAGATGTGTTTGAAACTCTAAATCAAACACGGTTTGTGCTAGCTCCTTGAAACTTGACCAAATGAAGTAGTTCTAAGTTCTATCTCTATGGTTTGTTTGCTCTTGAAGTACCCCATGCAGAGACTGGCGAAAAACACTTTCGTTTGAAAGGGGTTGCCCAGCTTCCAAAAAACTACTAGTTTGCTGAAATCTCAGCAAACCTTTTTTTCACCAAATCTTGATGATACTTGGTGGTAATGATCAGTTCACTAATCCCACCTGGCTGCCAATTTTTATTCTTCTAGGTTGAAGCATTCGTTTCCAGTAACAGTTTGAATTTTTAGGTTTCACTCTGTTTTCTCCTACATAGATAGCTGTGTTTGGAATTCTAAATCAAACACGGTTTGTGCTAGCTCCTTGAAACTTGACCAAATGAAGTAGTTCTAAGTTCTATCTCTATGGTTTGTTTCCTCTTGAAGTACCCCATGCAAAGACTGGCGAAAAACACTTTCGTTTGAAAGGGGTTGCCAAGCTTCCAAAAAACTACTAGTTTGCTGAAATCTCAGCAAACATTTTTTCACCAAATCTTGATGATACTTGGTGGTAATGATCAGTTCACTAATCCCACTTGGTTGCATAATTTTTATTCTTCTAGATAGAAGCATTCGTTTCCAGTAACAGTTTGAATTTTTAGGTTTCACTCTGTTTTCTCCTACATAGATAGCTGTGTTTGGAATTCTAAATCAAACACGGTTTGTGCTAGCTCCTTGAAACTTGACCAAATGAAGTACTTCTAAGTTCTATCTCTATGGTTTGTTTCCTCTTGAAGTACCCCATGCAGAGACTGGCGAAAAAGACTTTCGTTTGAAAGGGGTTGCCAAGCTTCCAAAAATCTACTAGTTTGCTGAAATCTGAGCAAACATTTTTTCACCAAATCTTGATGATACTTGGTGGTAATGATCAGTTCACTAATCCCACTTTCCTGCCCAACTTTCACTCTCTAGGTTCAAGCGTTCGTTTCCATTAACACTTTGAATTTTTAGGTTTCACTCTGTTTTCTGCTATATAGATAGATATGTTTGAAACTCTAAATCAAACACGGTTTTTGCTAGCTCCGTGAAACTTGACCAAATGAAGTAGTTCTAAGTTCTATCTCTGTGGTTTGTTTCCTCTTGAAGTACCCCATGCAGAGACTGGCGAAAAAAACTTTCGTTTGAAAGGGATTGCCAAGCTTCCAAAAAACTACTAGTTTGCTGAAATCTCAGCAAACATTTTTTTCACCAAATCTTGATGATACTTGGTGGTAATGATCAGTGCACTAAGCCCACTTGGCTGCCCAATTTTCACTCTTCTAGGTTCAAGCGTTCGTTTCCAGTAGCACTTTGAATTTTTAGGTTTCACTCTGTTTTCTCCTACATAGATAGCTGTGTTTGGAATTCTAAATCAAACACGGTTTGTGCTAGCTCCTTGAAACTTGACCAAATGAAGTAGTTCTAAGTTCTATCTCTATGGTTTGTTTCCTCTTGAAGTACCCCATGCAGAGACTGGCGAAAAACACTTTTGTTTGAAAGGGGTTGCCAAGCTTCCAAAAAACTACTAGTTTGCTGAAATCTCAGCAAACATTTTTTCACCAAATCTTGATGATACTTGGTGGTAATGATCAGTTCACTAATCCCACTTGGTTGCCCAATTTTTATTCTTCTAGGTTGAAGCATTCGTTTCCAGTAACAGTTTGAAATTTTAGGTTTCACTCTGTTTTCTCCTACATAGATAGCTGTGTTTGGAATTCTAAATCAAACACGGTTTGTGCTAGCTCCTTGAAACTTGACCAAATGAAGTAGTTCTAAGTTCTATCTCTATGGTTTGTTTCCTCTTGAAGTACCCCATGCAGAGACTGGCGAAAAACACTTTCGTTTGAAAGGGGTTGCCAAGCTTCCAAAAAACTACTAGTTTGCTGAAATCTCAGCAAACATTTTTCACCAAATCTTGATGATACTTGGTGGTAATGATCAGTTCACTAATCTCACTTGGCTGCCCAAATTTTATTCTTTCAGGTTGAAGCATTCGTTTCCAGTAACAGTTTGAATTTTTAGGTTTCACTCTGTTTTCTCCTACATAGATAGCTGTGTTTGGAGTTCTAAATCAAACACGGTTTGTGCTAGCTCCTGGAAACTTGACCAAATGAAGTAGTTCTAATTTCTATCTCTATGGTTTGTTTCCTCTTGAAGTACCCCATGCAGAGACTGGCGAAAAACACTTTCGTTTGAAAGGGGTTGCCAAGCTTCCAAAAAACTACTAGTTTGCTGAAATCTCAGCAAACATTTTTTCACCAAATCTTGATGATACTTGGTGGTAATGATCAGTTCACTAATCCCACTTGGCTGCCCAATTTTTATTCTTCTAGGTTGAAGCATTCGTTTCCAGTAACAGTTTGAAATTTTAGGTTTCACTCTGTTTTCTCCTACATAGATAGCTGTGTTTGGAGTTCTAAATCAAACACGGTTTGTGCTAGCTCCGGGAATCTTGACCAAATGAAGTAGTTCCAAGTTCTATCTCTATGGTTTGTTTCCTCTTGAAGTACCCCATGCAGAGACTGGCTAAAAACACTTTCGTTTGAAAGGGGTTGCCAAGCTTCCAAAAAACTACTAGTTTGCTGAAATCTCAGAAAAACTTTTTTCACCAAATCTTGATGATACTTGGTGGTAATGATCAGTTCACTCATCCCACTTGGCTGCCCAATTTTTATTCTTCTAGATAGAAGCATTCGTTTCCAGTAACAGTTTGAATTTTTAGGTTTTACTCTGTTTTCTCCTACATAGATAGCTGTGTTTGGAATTCTAAATCAAACACGGTTTGTGCTAGCTCCTTGAAACTTGACCAAATGAAGTAGTTCTAAGTTCTATCTGTATGGTTTGTTTCCTCTTGAAGTACCCCATGCAGAGACTGGCGAAAAACACTTTCATTTGAAAGGGGTTGCCAAGCTTCCAAAAAACTACTAGTTTGCTGAAATCTCAGCAAACATTTTTTCTCCAAATCTTGATGATACTTGGTGGTAATGATCAGTTCACTAATCCCACTTGGCTGCCCAATTTTTATCCTTCTAGATAGAAGCATTCGTTTCCAGTAACAGTTTGAATTTTTAGGTTTCACTCTGTTTTCTCCTACATAGACAGTTGTGTTTGGAATTCTAAGTCAAACACGGTTTGTGCTAGCTCCTGGAAACTTGACCAAATGAAGTAGTTCTAAGTTCTATCTCTATGGTTTGTTTCCTCTTGAAGTACCCCATGCAGAGACTGGCGAAAAACACTTTCGTTGGAAAGGTGTTGCCAAGCTTCCAAAAAACTACTAGTTTGTTGAAATCTCAGCAAACATTTTTCACCAAATCTTGATGATACTTGGTGGTAATGATCAGTTCACTAATCTCACTTGGCTGCCCAAATTTTATTCTTTCAGGTTGAAGCATTCGTTTCCAGTAACAGTTTGAATTTTTAGGTTTCACTCTGTTTTCTCCTACATAGATAGCTGTGTTTGGAGTTCTAAATCAAACACGGTTTGTGCTAGCTCCTTGAAACTTGACCAAATGAAGTAGTTCTAAGTTCTATCTCTATGGTTTGTTTTCTCTTGAAGTACCCCTTGCAGAGACTGGCGAAAAACACTTTCGTTTGAAAGGGGTTGCCAAGCTTCCAAAAAACTACTAGTTTGCTGAAATCTCAGCAAACATTTTTTCACCAAATCTTGATGATACTTGGTCGTAATGATCAGTTCACTAATCCCACTTGGCTGCCCAACTTTCACTCTTCTAAGTTAAAGCGTTCGTTTCCTGTAATACTTTGAATTTTTAGGTTTCACTCTGTTTTCTGCTATATAGATAGATGTGTTTGAAACTCTAAATCAAACACGGTTTGAGCTAGCTCCTTGAAACTTGACCGAATGAAGTAGTTCTAAGTTCTATCTCTATGGTTTGTTTGCTCTTGAAGTACCCCATGCAGAGACTGGCGAAAAACACTTTCGTTTGAAAGGGGTTGCCAAGATTCCAAAAAACTACTAGTTTGCTGAAATCTCAGAAAAACTTTTTTTCACCACATCTTGATGATACTTGGTGGTAATGATCAGTGCACTAATCCCACTTGGCTTCCCAATTTTTATTCTTCTAGATAGAAGCATTCGTTTCCAGTAACAGTTTGAATTTTTAGGTTTCACTCTGTTTTCTCCTACATAGATAGCTGTGTTTGGAATTCTAAATCAAACACGGTTTGTGCTAGCTCCTTGAAACTTGACCAAATGAAGTACTTCTAAGTTCTATCTCTATGGTTTGTTTCCTCTTGAAGTACCCCATGCAGAGACTGGCGAAAAACACTTTCGTTTGAAAGGGGTTGCCAAGCTTCCAAAAAACTACTAGTTTGCTGAAATCTCAGCAAACATTTTTTCACCAAATCTTGATGATACTTGGTGGTAATGATCAGTTCACTAATCTCACTTGGCTGCCCAAATTTTACTCTTTCAGGTTGAAGCATTCGTTTCCAGTAACAGTTTGAATTTTTAGGTTTCACTCTGTTTTCTCCTACATAGATAGCTGTGTTTGGAGTTCTAAATCAAACACGGTTTGTGCTAGCTCTGGGAAACTTGACCAAATGAAGTAGTTCCAAGTTCTATCTCTATGGTTTGTTTCCTCTTGAAGTACCCCATGCAGAGACTGGCAAAAAACACTTTCGTTTGAAAGGGGTTGCCAAGCTTCCAAAAAACTACTAGTTTGCTGAAATCTCAGCAAACATTTTTTCACCAAATCTTGATGATACTTGGTGGTAATGATCAGTTCACTAATCCCACTTGGCTTCCCAACTTTCACTCTTCTAGGTTCAAGCGTTCGTTTCCAGTAACACTTTGAATTTTTAGGTTTCACTCTGTTTTCTGCTATATAGATAGATGTGTTTGAAACTCTAAATCAAACACGGTTTGTGCTAGCTCCTTGAAACTTGACCAAATGAAGTAGTTCTAAGTTCTATCTCTATGGTTTGTTTGCTCTTGAAGTACCCCATGCAGAGACTGGCGAAAAACACTTTCGTTTGAAAGGGGTTGCCCAGCTTCCAAAAAACTACTAGTTTGCTGAAATCTCAGCAAACCTTTTTTTCACCAAATCTTGATGATACTTGGTGGTAATGATCAGTTCACTAATCCCACTTGGCTGCCAATTTTTATTCTTCTAGATAGAAGCATTCGTTTCCAGTAACAGTTTGAAATTTTAGGTTTCACTCTGTTTTCTCCTACATAGATAGCTGTGTTTGGAATTCTAAATCAAACACGGTTTGTGCTAGCTCCTTGAAACTTGACCAAATGAAGTAGTTCTAAGTTCTATCTCTATGGTTTGTTTCCTCTTGAAGTACCCCTTGCAGAGACTGGCGAAAAACACTTTCGTTTGAAAGGGGTTGCCAAGCTTCCAAAAAACTACTAGTTTGCCGAAATCTGAGCAAACATTTTTTCACCAAATCTTGATGATACTTGGTGGTAATGATCAGTTCACTAATCCCACTTGGTTGCCCAATTTTTATTCTTCTAGATAGAAGCCTTCGTTTCCAGTAACAGTTTGAATTTTTAGGTTTCACTCTGTTTTCTCCTACATAGATAGCTGTGTTTGGAATTCTAAATCAAACACGGTTTGTGCTAGCTCCTTGAAACTTGACCAAATGAAGTACTTCTAAGTTCTATCGCTATGGTTTGTTTCCTCTTGAAGTACCCCATGCAGAGACTGGCGAAAAACACTTTCGTTTGAAAGGGGTGGCCAAGCTTCCAAAAAACTACTAGTTTGCTGAAATCTGAGCAAACATTTTTTCACCAAATCTTGATGATACTTGGTGGTAATGATCAGTTCACTAATCCCACTTTCCTGCCCAACTTTCACTCTCTAGGTTCAAGCGTTCGTTTCCATTAACACTTTGAATTTTTAGGTTTCACTCTGTTTCCTGCTATATAGATAGATGTGTTTGAAACTCTAAATCAAACACGGTTTGTGCTAGCTCCGTGAAACTTGACCAAATGAAGTAGTTCTAAGTTCTATCTCTGTGGTTTGTTTCCTCTTGAAGTACCCCATGTAGAGACTGGCGAAAAAAACTTTCGTTTGAAAGGGATTGCCAAGCTTCCAAAAAACTACTAGTTTGCTGAAATCTCAGCAAACATTTTTTTCACCAAATCTTGATGATACTTGGTGGTAATGATCAGTGCACTAAGCCCACTTGGCTGCCCAATTTTCACTCTTCTAGGTTCAAGCGTTCGTTTCCAGTAGCACTTTGAATTTTTAGGTTTCACTCTGTTTTCTGCTATATAGATAGATGTGTTTGAAACTCTAAATCAAACACAGTTTGTGCTAGCTCCGGGAAACTTGACCAAATGAAGTAGTTCCAAGTTCTATCTCTATGGTTTGTTTCCTCTTGAAGTACCCCATGCAGAGACTGGCGAAAAACACTTTCGTTTGAAAGGGGTTGCCAAGCTTCCAAAAAACTACTAGTTTGCTGAAATCTCAGCAAACATTTTTTCACCAAATCTTGATGATACTTGGTGGTAATGATCAGTTCACTAATCCCACTTGGCTGCCCAATTTTTATTCTTCTAGGTTGAAGCATTCGTTTCCAGTAACAGTTTGAATTTTTAGGTTTCACTCTGTTTTCTCCTACATAGATAGCTGTGTTTGGAATTCTAAATCAAACACGGTTTGTGCTAGCTCCTTGAAACTTGACCAAATGAAGTAGTTCTAAGTTCTATCTCTATGGTTTGTTTCCTCTTGAAGTACCCCTTGCAGAGACTGGCGAAAAACACTTTCGTTTGAAAGGGGTTGCCAAGCTTCCAAAAAACTACTAGTTTGCTGAAATCTCAGCAAACATTTTTTCACCAAATCTTGATGATACTTGGTGGTAATGATCAGTTCACTAATCCCACTTGGCTGCCCAACTTTCACTCTTCTAAGTTAAAGCGTTCGTTTCCTGTAATACTTTGAATTTTTAGGTTTCACTCTGTTTTCTGCTATATAGATAGATGTGTTTGAAACTCTAAATCAAACACGGTTTGTGCTAGCTCCTTGAAACTTGACCAAATGAAGTAGTTCTAAGTTCTATCTCTATGGTTTGTTTGCTCTTGAAGTACCCCATGCAGAGACTGGCGAAAAACACTTTCGTTTGAAAGGGGTTGCCAAGCTTCCAAAAAACTACTAGTTTGCTGAAATCTCAGAAAAACTTTTTTTCACCACATCTTGATGATACTTGGTGGTAATGATCAGTGCACTAATCCCACTTGGCTGCCCAATTTTTATTCTTCTAGATAGAAGCATTCGTTTCCAGTAACAGTTTGAATTTTTAGGTTTCACTCTGTTTTCTCCTACATAGATAGCTGTGTTTGGAATTCTAAATCAAACACGGTTTGTGCTAGCTCCTTGAAACTTGACCAAATGAAGTACTTCTAAGTTCTATCTCTATGGTTTGTTTCCTCTTGAAGTACCCCATGCAGAGACTGGCGAAAAACACTTTCGTTTGAAAGGGGTTGCCAAGCTTCCAAAAAACTACTAGTTTGCTGAAATCTCAGCAAACATTTTTTCACCAAATCTTGATGATACTTGGTGGTAATGATCAGTTCACTAATCTCACTTGGCTGCCCAAATTTTATTCTTTCAGGTTGAAGCATTCGTTTCCAGTAACAGTTTGAATTTTTAAGTTTCACTCTGTTTTCTCCTACATAGATAGCTGTGTTTGGAGTTCTAAATCAAACACGGTTTGTGCTAGCTCTGGGAAACTTGACCAAATGAAGTAGTTCCAAGTTCTATCTCTATGGTTTGTTTCCTCTTGAAGTACCCCATGCAGAGACTGGCAAAAAACACTTTCGTTTGAAAGGGGTTGCCAAGCTTCCAAAAAACTACTAGTTTGCTGAAATCTCAGCAAACATTTTTTCACCAAATCTTGATGATACTTGGTGGTAATGATCAGTTCACTAATCCCACTTGGCTTCCCAACTTTCACTCTTCTAGGTTCAAGCGTTCGTTTCCAGTAACACTTTGAATTTTTAGGTTTCACTCTGTTTTCTGCTATATAGATAGATGTGTTTGAAACTCTAAATCAAACACGGTTTGTGCTAGCTCCTTGAAACTTGACCAAATGAAGTAGTTCTAAGTTCTATCTCTATGGTTTGTTTGCTCTTGAAGTATCCCATGCAGAGACTGGCGAAAAACACTTTCGTTTGAAAGGGGTTGCCAAGCTTCCAAAAAACTACTAGTTTGCTGAAATCTCAGCAAACATTTTTTCACCAAATCTTGATGATACTTGGTGGTAATGATCAGTTCACTAATCTCACTTGGCTGCCCAAATTTTATTCTTTCAGGTTGAAGCATTCGTTTCCAGTAACAGTTTGAATTTTTAAGTTTCACTCTGTTTTCTCCTACATAGATAGCTGTGTTTGGAGTTCTAAATCAAACACGGTTTGTGCTAGCTCTGGGAAACTTGACCAAATGAAGTAGTTCCAAGTTCTATCTCTATGGTTTGTTTCCTCTTGAAGTACCCCATGCAGAGACTGGCAAAAAACACTTTCGTTTGAAAGGGGTTGCCAAGCTTCCAAAAAACTACTAGTTTGCTGAAATCTCAGCAAACATTTTTTCACCAAATCTTGATGATACTTGGTGGTAATGATCAGTTCACTAATCCCACTTGGCTTCCCAACTTTCACTCTTCTAGGTTCAAGCGTTCGTTTCCAGTAACACTTTGAATTTTTAGGTTTCACTCTGTTTTCTGCTATATAGATAGATGTGTTTGAAACTCTAAATCAAACACGGTTTGTGCTAGCTCCTTGAAACTTGACCAAATGAAGTAGTTCTAAGTTCTATCTCTATGGTTTGTTTGCTCTTGAAGTATCCCATGCAGAGACTGGCGAAAAACACTTTCGTTTGAAAGGGGTTGCCCAGCTTCCAAAAAACTACTAGTTTGCTGAAATCTCAGCAAACCTTTTTTTCACCAAATCTTGATGATACTTGGTGGTAATGATCAGTTCACTAATCCCACTTGGCTGCCAATTTTTATTCTTCTAGATAGAAGCATTCGTTTCCAGTAACAGTTTGAAATTTTAGGTTTCACTCTGTTTTCTCCTACATAGATAGCTGTGTTTGGAATTCTAAATCAAACACGGTTTGTGCTAGCTCCTTGAAACTTGACCAAATGAAGTAGTTCTAAGTTCTATCTCTATGGTTTGTTTCCTCTTGAAGTACCCCATGCAGAGACTGGCGAAAAACACTTTCGTTTGAAAGGGGTTGCCAAGCTTCCAAAAAACTACTAGTTTGCTGAAATCTCAGCAAACATTTTTTCACCAAATCTTGATGATACTTGGTGGTAATGATCAGTTCACTAATCCCACTTGGTTGCCCAATTTTTATTCTTCTAGATAGAAGCCTTCGTTTCCAGTAACAGTTTGAATTTTTAGGTTTCACTCTGTTTTCTCCTACATAGATAGCTGTGTTTGGAATTCTAAATCAAACACGGTTTGTGCTAGCTCCGTGAAACTTGACCAAATGAAGTAGTTCTAAGTTCTATCTCTGTGGTTTGTTTCCTCTTGAAGTACCCCATGCAGAGACTGGCGAAAAAAACTTTCGTTTGAAAGGGATTGCCAAGCTTCCAAAAAACTACTAGTTTGCTGAAATCTCAGCAAACATTTTTTTCACCAAATCTTGATGATACTTGGTGGTAATGATCAGTGCACTAAGCCCACTTGGCTGCCCAATTTTCACTCTTCTAGGTTCAAGCGTTCGTTTCCAGTAGCACTTTGAATTTTTAGGTTTCACTCTGTTTTCTGCTATATAGATAGATGTGTTTGAAACTCTAAATCAAACACAGTTTGTGCTAGCTCCGGGAAACTTGACCAAATGAAGTAGTTCCAAGTTCTATCTCTATGGTTTGTTTCCTCTTGAAGTACCCCATGCAGAGACTGGCGAAAAACACTTTCGTTTGAAAGGGGTTGCCAAGCTTCCAAAAAACTACTAGTTTGCTGAAATCTCAGCAAACATTTTTTCACCAAATCTTGATGATACTTGGTGGTAATGATCAGTTCACTAATCCCACTTGGCTGCCCAATTTTTATTCTTCTAGGTTGAAGCATTCGTTTCCAGTAACAGTTTGAATTTTTAGGTTTCACTCTGTTTTCTCCTACATAGATAGCTGTGTTTGGAATTCTAAATCAAACACGGTTTGTGCTAGCTCCTTGAAACTTGACCAAATGAAGTAGTTCTAAGTTCTATCTCTATGGTTTGTTTCCTCTTGAAGTACCCCTTGCAGAGACTGGCGAAAAACACTTTCGTTTGAAAGGGGTTGCCAAGCTTCCAAAAAACTACTAGTTTGCTGAAATCTCAGCAAACATTTTTTCACCAAATCTTGATGATACTTGGTGGTAATGATCAGTTCACTAATCCCACTTGGCTGCCCAACTTTCACTCTTCTAAGTTCAAGCGTTCGTTTCCTGTAATACTTTGAATTTTTAGGTTTCACTCTGTTTTCTGCTATATAGATAGATGTGTTTGAAACTCTAAATCAAACACGGTTTGTGCTAGCTCCTTGAAACTTGACCAAATGAAGTAGTTCTAAGTTCTATCTCTATGGTTTGTTTGCTCTTGAAGTACCCCATGCAGAGACTGGCGAAAAACACTTTCGTTTGAAAGGGGTTGCCAAGCTTCCAAAAAACTACTAGTTTGCTGAAATCTCAGAAAAACTTTTCTCACCAAATCTTGATGATACTTGGTGGTAATGATCAGTGCACTAATCCCACTTGGCTGCCCAATTTTTATTCTTCTAGATAGAAGCATTCGTTTCCAGTAACAGTTTGAATTTTTAGGTTTCACTCTGTTTTCTCCTACATAGATAGCTGTGTTTGGAATTCTAAATCAAACACGGTTTGTGCTAGCTCCTTGAAACTTGACCAAATGAAGTACTTCTAAGTTCTATCTCTATGGTTTGTTTCCTCTTGAAGTACCCCATGCAGAGACTGGCGAAAAACACTTTCGTTTGAAAGGGGTTGCCAAGCTTCCAAAAAACTACTAGTTTGCTGAAATCTCAGCAAACATTTTTTCACCAAATCTTGATGATACTTGGTGGTAATGATCAGTTCACTAATCCCACTTGGCTTCCCAACTTTCACTCTTCTAGGTTCAAGCGTTCGTTTCCAGTAACACTTTGAATTTTTAGGTTTCACTCTGTTTTCTGCTATATAGATAGATGTGTTTGAAACTCTAAATCAAACAAGGTTTGTGCTAGCTCCTTGAAACTTGACCAAATGAAGTAGTTCTAAGTTCTATCTCTATGGTTTGTTTCCTCTTGAAGTACCCCATGCAGAGACTGGCGAAAAACACTTTCGTTTGAAAGGGGTTGCCCAGCTTCCAAAAAACTACTAGTTTGCTGAAATCTCAGCAAACCTTTTTTTCACCAAATCTTGATGATACTTGGTGGTAATGATCAGTTCACTAATCCCACTTGGCTGCCAATTTTTATTCTTCTAGATAGAAGCATTCGTTTCCAGTAACAGTTTGAATTTTTAGGTTTCACTCTGTTTTCTCCTACATAGATAGCTGTGTTTGGAATTCTAAATCAAACACGGTTTGTGCTAGCTCCTTGAAACTTGACCAAATGAAGTAGTTCTAAGTTATATCTCTATGGTTTGTTTCCTCTTGAAGTACCCCATGCAGAGACTGGCGAAAAACACTTTCGTTTGAAAGGGGTTGCCAAGCTTCCAAAAAACTACTAGTTTGCTGAAATCTCAGCAAACATTTTTTCACCAAATCTTGATGATACTTGGTGGTAATGATCAGTTCACTAATCCCACTTGGTTGCCCAATTTTTATTCTTCTAGATAGAAGCCTTCGTTTCCAGTAACAGTTTGAATTTTTAGGTTTCACTCTGTTTTCTCCTACATAGATAGCTGTGTTTGGAATTCTAAATCAAACACGGTGTGTGCTAGCTCCTTGAAACTTGACCAAATGAAGTACTTCTAAGTTCTATCTCTATGGTTTGTTTCCTCTTGAAGTACCCCATGCAGAGACTGGCGAAAAACACTTTCGTTTGAAAGGGGTTGCCAAGCTTCCAAAAAACTACTAGTTTGCTGAAATCTGAGCAAACATTTTTTCACCAAATCTTGATGATACTTGGTGGTAATGATCAGTTCACTAATCCCACTTTCCTGCCCAACTTTCACTCTCTAGGTTCAAGCGTTCGTTTCCATTAACACTTTGAATTTTTAGGTTTCACTCTGTTTCCTGCTATATAGATAGATGTGTTTGAAACTCTAAATCAAACACGGTTTGTGCTAGCTCCGTGAAACTTGACCAAATGAAGTAGTTCTAAGTTCTATCTCTGTGGTTTGTTTCCTCTTGAAGTACCCCATGCAGAGACTGGCGAAAAAAACTTTCGTTTGAAAGGGATTGCCAAGCTTCCAAAAAACTACTAGTTTGCTGAAATCTCAGCAAACATTTTTTTCACCAAATCTTGATGATACTTGGTGGTAATGATCAGTGCACTATGCCCACTTGGCTGCCCAATTTTCACTCTTCTAGGTTCAAGCGTTCGTTTCCAGTAGCACTTTGAATTTTTAGGTTTCACTCTGTTTTCTGCTATATAGATAGATGTGTTTGAAACTCTAAATCAAACACGGTTTGTGCTAGCTCCGGGAAACTTGACCAAATGAAGTAGTTCCAAGTTCTATCTCTATGGTTTGTTTCCTCTTGAAGTACCCCATGCAGAGACTGGCGAAAAACACTTTCGTTTGAAAGGGGTTGCCAAGCCTCCAAAAAACTACTAGTTTGCTGAAATCTCAGCAAACATTTTTTCACCAAATCTTGATGATACTTGGTGGTAATGATCAGTTCACTAATCCCACTTGGCTGCCCAATTTTTATTCTTCTAGGTTGAAGCATTCGTTTCCAGTAACAGTTTGAATTTTTAGGTTTCACTCTGTTTTCTCCTACATAGATAGCTGTGTTTGGAATTCTAAATCAAACACGGTTTGTGCTAGCTCCTTGAAACTTGACCAAATGAAGTAGTTCTAAGTTCTATCTCTATGGTTTGTTTCCTCTTGAAGTACCCCATGCAGAGACTGGCGAAAAACACTTTCGTTTGAAAGGGGTTGCCAAGCTTCCAAAAAACTACTAGTTTGCTGAAATCTCAGCAAACATTTTTTCACCAAATCTTGATGATACTTGGTGGTAATGATCAGTTCACTAATCCCACTTGGCTGCCCAACTTTCACTCTTCTAGGTTCAAGCGTTCGTTTCCAGTAATACTTTGAATTTTTAGGTTTCACTCTGTTTTCTGCTATATAGATAGATGTGTTTGAAACTCTAAATCAAACACGGTTTGTGCTAGCTCCTTGAAACTTGACCAAATGAAGTAGTTCTAAGTTCTATCTCTATGGTTTGTTTGCTCTTGAAGTACCCCATGCAGAGACTGGCGAAAAACACTTTCGTTTGAAAGGGGTTGCCAAGCTTCCAAAAAACTACTAGTTTGCTGAAATCTCAGAAAAACTTTTTTCACCAAATCTTGATGATACTTGGTGGTAATGATCAGTTCACTAATCCCACTTGGCTGCCCAATTTTTATTCTTCTAGATAGAAGCATTCGTTTCCAGTAACAGTTTGAATTTTTAGGTTTCACTCTGTTTTCTCCTACATAGATAGCTGTGTTTGGAATTCTAAATCAAACACGGTTTGTGCTAGCTCCTGGAAACTTGACCAAATGAAGTAGTTCTAAGTTCTATCTCTATGGTTTGTTTCCTCTTGAAGTACCCCATGCAGAGACTGGCGAAAAACACTTTCATTTGAAAGGGGTTGCCAAGCTTCCAAAAAACTACTAGTTTGCTGAAATCTCAGCAAACATTTTTTCTCCAAATCTTGATGATACTTGGTGGTAATGATCAGTTCACTCATCCCACTTGGCTGCCCAATTTTTATTCTTCTAGGTTGAAGCATTCCTTTCCAGTAACAGTTTGAATTTTTAGGTTTCACTCCGTTTTCTCCTACATAGATAGCTGTGTTTGGAATTCTAAATCAAACACGGTTTGTGGTAGCTCCTTGAAACTTGACCAAATGAAGTAGTTCTAAGTTCTATCTCTATGGTTTGTTTCCTCTTGAAGTACCCCATGCAGAGACTGGCGAAAAACACTTTAGTTTGAAAGGGGTTGCCAAGCTTCCAAAAAACTACTGGTTTGCTGAAATCTCAGCAAACATTTTTTCACCAAATCTTGATGATACTTGGTGGTAATGATCAGTTCACTAATCCCACTTTCCTGCCCAACTTTCACTCTTCTAGGTTCAAGCGTTCGTTTCCATTAACACTTTGAATTTTTAGGTTTCACTCTGTTTTCTGCTATATAGATAGATGTGTTTGAAACTCTAAATCAAACACGGTTTGTGCTAGCTCCGTGAAACTTGACAAAATGAAGTAGTTCTAAGTTAGATCTCTATGGTTTGTTTCCTCTTGAAGTACCCCATGCAGAGACTGGCGAAAAAAACTTTCGTTTGAAAGGGATTGCCAAGCTTCCAAAAAACAACTAGTTTGCTTAAATCTCAGCAAACTTTTTTTCACCAAATCTTGATGATACTTGGTGGTAATGATCAGTGCACTAATCCCACTTGGCTGCCCAATTTTTATTCTTCTAGATAGAAGCATTCGTTTCCAGTAACAGTTTGAATTTTTAGGTTTCACTCTGTTTTCTCCTACATAGATAGCTGTGTTTGGAATTCTAAATCAAACACGGTTTGTGCTAGCTCCTTGAAACTTGACCAAATGAAGTACTTCTAAGTTCTATCTCTATGGTTTGTTTCCTCTTGAAGTACCCCATGCAGAGACTGGCGAAAAACACTTTCGTTTGAAAGGGGTTGCCAAGCTTCCAAAAAACTACTAGTTTGCTGAAATCTCAGAAAAACTTTTTTTACCAAATCTTGATGATACTTGGTGGTAATGATCAGTTCACTAATCCCACTTGGCTGCCCAATTTTTATTCTTCTAGGTTGAAGCATTCGTTTCCAGTAACAGTTTGAATTTTTAGGTTTCACTCTGTTTTCTCCTACATAGATAGCTGTGTTTGGAATTCTAAATCAAACACGGTTTGTGCTAGCTCCTGGAAACTTGACCAAATGAAGTAGTTCTAAGTTCTATCTCTATGGTTTGTTTCCTCTTGAAGTACCCCATGCAGAGACTGGCGAAAAACACTTTCGTTTGAAAGGGGTTGCCAAGCTTCCAAAAAACTACTAGTTTGCTGAAATCTCAGCAAACATTTTTTCACCAAATCTTGATGATACTTGGTGGTAATGATCAGTTCACTCATCCCACTTGGCTGCCCAATTTTTATTCTTCTAGGTTGAAGTATTCCTTTCCAGTAACAGTTTGAATTTTTAGGTTTCACTCCGTTTTCTCCTACATAGATAGCTGTGTTTGGAATTCTAAATCAAACACGGTTTGTGGTAGCTCCTTGAAACTTGACCAAATGAAGTAGTTCTAAGTTCTATCTCTATGGTTTGTTTCCTCTTGAAGTACCCCATGCAGAGACTGGCGAAAAACACTTTCGTTTGAAAGGGGTTGCCAAGCTTCCAAAAAACTACTGGTTTGCTGAAATCTCAGCAAACATTTTTTCACCAAATCTTGATGATACTTGGTGGTAATGATCAGTTCACTAATCCCACTTTCCTGCCCAACTTTCACTCTTCTAGGTTCAAGCGTTCGTTTCCATTAACACTTTGAATTTTTAGGTTTCACTCTGTTTTCTGCTATATAGATAGATGTGTTTGAAACTCTAAATCAAACACGGTTTGTGCTAGCTCCGTGAAACTTGACAAAATGAAGTAGTTCTAAGTTAGATCTCTATGGTTTGTTTCCTCTTGAAGTACCCCATGCAGAGACTGGCGAAAAAAACTTTCGTTTGAAAGGGATTGCCAAGCTTCCAAAAAACTACTAGTTTTCTTAAATCTCAGCAAACTTTTTTTCACCAAATCTTGATGATACTTGGTGGTAATGATCAGTGCACTAAGCCCACTTGGCTGCCCAATTTTTATTCTTCTAGATAGAAGCCTTCGTTTCCAGTAACAGTTTGAATTTTTAGGTTTCACTCTGTTTTCTCCTACATAGATAGCTGTGTTTGGAATTCTAAATCAAACACGGTTTGTGCTAGCTCCTGGAAACTTGACCAAATGAAGTACTTCTAAGTTCTATCTCTATGGTTTGTTTCCTCTTGAAGTACCCCATGCAGAGACTGGCGAAAAACACTTTCGTTTGAAAGGGGTTGCCAAGATTCCAAAAAACTACTAGTTTGCTGAAATCTCAGCAAACATTTTTTCACCAAATCTTGATGATACTTGGTGGTAATGATCAGTTCACTAATCTCACTTGGCTGCCCAAATTTTATTCTTTCAGGTTGAAGCATTCGTTTCCAGTAACAGTTTGAAATTTTAGGTTTCACTCTGTTTTCTCCTACATAGATAGCTGTGTTTGGAGTTCTAAATCAAACACGGTTTGTGCTAGCTCCGGGAAACTTGACCAAATGAAGTAGTTCCAAGTTCTATCTCTATGGTTTGTTTCCTCTTGAAGTACCCCATGCAGAGACTGGCGAAAAACACTTTCGTTTGAAAGGGGTTGCCAAGCTTCCAAAAAACTACTAGTTTGCTGAAATCTCAGCAAACATTTTTTCTCCAAATCTTGATGATACTTGGTGGTAATGATCAGTTCACTAATCCCACTTGGCTGCCCAATTTTTATTCTTCTAGATAGAAGCCTTCGTTTCCAGTAACAGTTTGAATTTTTAGGTTTCACTCCGTTTTCTCCTACATAGATAGCTGTGTTTGGAATTCTAAATCAAACACGGTTTGTAGTAGCTCCTTGAAACTTGACCAAATGAAGTACTTCTAAGTTCTATCTCTATGGTTTGTTTCCTCTTGAAGTACCCCATGCAGAGACTGGCGAAAAACACTTTTGTTTGAAAGGGGTTGCCAAGCTTCCAAAAAACTACTAGTTTGCTGAAATCTCAGCAAACATTTTTTCACCAAATCTTGATGATACTTGGTGGTAATGATCAGTTCACTAATCTCACTTGGCTGCCCAAATTTTATTCTTTCAGGTTGAAGCATTCGTTTCCAGTAACAGTTTGAAATTTTAGGTTTCACTCTGTTTTCTCCTACATAGATAGCTGTGTTTGGAGTTCTAAATCAAACACGGTTTGTGCTAGCTCCGGGAAACTTGACCAAATGAAGTAATTCCAAGTTCTATCTCTATGGTTTGTTTCCTCTTGAAGTACCCCATGCAGAGACTGGCGAAAAACACTTTCGTTTGAAAGGGGTTGCCAAGCTTCCAAAAAACTACTAGTTTGCTGAAATCTTAGCAAACATTTTTTCACCAAATCTTGATTATACTTGGTGGTAATGATCAGTTCACTAATCCCACTTGGCTGCCCAATTTTTATTCTTCTAGGTTGAAGCATTCGTTTCCAGTAACAGTTTGAATTTTTAGGTTTCACTCTGTTTTCTCCTACATAGATAGCTGTGTTTGGAATTCTAAATCAAACACGGTTTGTGCTAGCTCCTTGAAACTTGACCAAATAAGAAGTTCTAAGTTCTATCTCTATGGTTTGTTTCCTCTTGAAGTACCCCTTGCAGAGACTGGCGAAAAACACTTTCGTTTGAAAGGGGTTGCCAAGATTCCAAAAAACTACTAGTTTGCTGAAATCTCAGCAAACATTTTTTCACCAAATCTTGATGATACTTGGTGGTAATGATCAGTTCACTAATCCCACTTGGCTGCCCAACTTTCACTCTTCTAGGTTCAAGCGTTCGTTTCCAGTAATACTTTGAATTTTTAGGTTTCACTCTGTTTTCTGCTATATAGATAGATGTGTTTGAAACTCTAAATCAAACACGGTTTGTGCTAGCTCCTTGAAACTTGACCAAATGAAGTAGTTCTAAGTTCTATCTCTATGGTTTGTTTGCTCTTGAAGTACCCCATGCAGAGACTGGCGAAAAACACTTTCGTTTGAAAGGGGTTGCCAAGCTTCCAAAAAACTACTAGTTTGCTGAAATCTCAGAAAAACTTTTTTCACCAAATCTTGATGATACTTGGTGGTAATGATTAGTTCACTAATCCCACTTGGCTGCCCAATTTTTATTCTTCTAGATAGAAGCATTCGTTTCCAGTAACAGTTTGAATTTTTAGGTTTCACTCTGTTTTCTCCTACATAGATAGCTGTGTTTGGAATTCTAAATCAAACACGGTTTGTGCTAGCTCCTGGAAACTTGACCAAATGAAGTAGTTCTAAGTTCTATCTCTATGGTTTGTTTCCTCTTGAAGTACCCCATGCAGAGACTGGCGAAAAACACTTTCATTTGAAAGGGGTTGCCAAGCTTCCAAAAAACTACTAGTTTGCTGAAATCTCAGCAAACATTTTTTCTCCAAATCTTGATGATACTTGGTGGTAATGATCAGTTCACTCATCCCACTTGGCTGCCCAATTTTTATTCTTCTAGGTTGAAGCATTCCTTTCCAGTAACAGTTTGAATTTTTAGGTTTCACTCCGTTTTCTCCTACATAGATAGCTGTGTTATAATTCTAAATCAAACACGGTTTGTGGTAGCTCCTTGAAACTTGACCAAATGAAGTTGTTCTAAGTTCTATCTCTATGGTTTGTTTCCTCTTGAAGTACCCCATGCAGAGACTGGCGAAAAACACTTTAGTTTGAAAGGGGTTGCCAAGCTTCCAAAAAACTACTGGTTTGCTGAAATCTCAGCAAACATTTTTTCACCAAATCTTGATGATACTTGGTGGTAATGATCAGTTCACTAATCCCACTTTCCTGCCCAACTTTCACTCTTCTAGGTTCAAGCGTTCGTTTCCATTAACACTTTGAATTTTTAGGTTTCACTCTGTTTTCTGCTATATAGATAGATGTGTTTGAAACTCTAAATCAAACACGGTTTGTGCTAGCTCCGTGAAACTTGACAAAATGAAGTAGTTCTAAGTTAGATCTCTATGGTTTGTTTCCTCTTGAAGTACCCCATGCAGAGACTGGCGAAAAAAACTTTCGTTTGAAAGGGATTGCCAAGCTTCCAAAAAACAACTAGTTTGCTTAAATCTCAGCAAACTTTTTTTCACCAAATCTTGATGATACTTGGTGGTAATGATCAGTGCACTAAGCCCACTTGGCTGCCCAATTTTTATTCTTCTAGATAGAAGCCTTCGTTTCCAGTAACAGTTTGAATTTTTAGGTTTCACTCTGTTTTCTCCTACATAGATAGCTGTGTTTGGAATTCTAAATCAAACACGGTTTGTGCTAGCTCCTTGAAACTTGACCAAATGAAGTACTTCTAAGTTCTATCTCTATGGTTTGTTTCCTCTTGAAGTACCCCATGCAGAGACTGGCGAAAAACACTTTCGTTTGAAAGGGGTTGCCAAGCTTCCAAAAAACTACTAGTTTGCTGAAATCTCAGAAAAACTTTTTTTACCAAATCTTGATGATACTTGGTGGTAATGATTAGTTCACTAATCCCACTTGGCTGCCCAATTTTTATTCTTCTAGATAGAAGCATTCGTTTCCAGTAACAGTTTGAATTTTTAGGTTTCACTCTGTTTTCTCCTACATAGATAGCTGTGTTTGGAATTCTAAATCAAACACGGTTTGTGCTAGCTCCTGGAAACTTGACGAAATGAAGTAGTTCTAAGTTCTATCTCTATGGTTTGTTTCCTCTTGAAGTACCCCATGCAGAGACTGGCGAAAAACACTTTCATTTGAAAGGGGTTGCCAAGCTTCCAAAAAACTACTAGTTTGCTGAAATCTCAGCAAACATTTTTTCTCCAAATCTTGATGATACTTGGTGGTAATGATCAGTTCACTCATCCCACTTGGCTGCCCAATTTTTATTCTTCTAGGTTGAAGTATTCCTTTCCAGTAACAGTTTGAATTTTTAGGTTTCACTCCGTTTTCTCCTACATAGATAGCTGTGTTTGGAATTCTAAATCAAACACGGTTTGTGGTAGCTCCTTGAAACTTGACCAAATGAAGTAGTTCTAAGTTCTATCTCTATGGTTTGTTTCCTCTTGAAGTACCCCATGCAGAGACTGGCGAAAAACACTTTCGTTTGAAAGGGGTTGCCAAGCTTCCAAAAAACTACTGGTTTGCTGAAATCTCAGCAAACATTTTTTCACCAAATCTTGATGATACTTGGTGGTAATGATCAGTTCACTAATCCCACTTTCCTGCCCAACTTTCACTCTTCTAGGTTCAAGCGTTCGTTTCCATTAACACTTTGAATTTTTAGGTTTCACTCTGTTTTCTGCTATATAGATAGATGTGTTTGAAACTCTAAATCAAACACGGTTTGTGCTAGCTCCGTGAAACTTGACAAAATGAAGTAGTTCTAAGTTAGATCTCTATGGTTTGTTTCCTCTTGAAGTACCCCATGCAGAGACTGGCGAAAAAAACTTTCGTTTGAAAGGGATTGCCAAGCTTCCAAAAAACTACTAGTTTTCTTAAATCTCAGCAAACTTTTTTTCACCAAATCTTGATGATACTTGGTGGTAATGATCAGTGCACTAAGCCCACTTGGCTGCCCAATTTTTATTCTTCTAGATAGAAGCCTTCGTTTCCAGTAACAGTTTGAATTTTTAGGTTTCACTCTGTTTTCTCCTACATAGATAGCTGTGTTTGGAATTCTAAATCAAACACGGTTTGTGCTAGCTCCTGGAAACTTGACCAAATGAAGTACTTCTAAGTTCTATCTCTATGGTTTGTTTCCTCTTGAAGTACCCCATGCAGAGACTGGCGAAAAACACTTTCGTTTGAAAGGGGTTGCCAAGATTCCAAAAAACTACTAGTTTGCTGAAATCTCAGCAAACATTTTTTCACCAAATCTTGATGATACTTGGTGGTAATGATCAGTTCACTAATCTCACTTGGCTGCCCAAATTTTATTCTTTCAGGTTGAAGCATTCGTTTCCAGTAACAGTTTGAAATTTTAGGTTTCACTCTGTTTTCTCCTACATAGATAGCTGTGTTTGGAGTTCTAAATCAAACACGGTTTGTGCTAGCTCCGGGAAACTTGACCAAATGAAGTAGTTCCAAGTTCTATCTCTATGGTTTGTTTCCTCTTGAAGTACCCCATGCAGAGACTGGCAAAAAACACTTTCGTTTGAAAGGGGTTGCCAAGCTTCCAAAAAACTACTAGTTTGCTGAAATCTCAGCAAACATTTTTTCACCAAATCTTGATGATACTTGGTGGTAATGATCTGTTCACTAATCCCACTTGGCTTCCCAACTTTCACTCTTCTAGGTTCAAGCGTTCGTTTCCAGTAACACTTTGAATTTTTAGGTTTCACTCTGTTTTCTGCTATATAGATAGATGTGTTTGAAACTCTAAATCAAACACGGTTTGTGCTAGCTCCGTGAAACTTGACAAAATGAAGTAGTTCTAATTCTATATCTATGGTTTGTTTGCTCTTGACGTACCCCATGCAGAGACTGGCGAAAAACACTTTCGTTTGAAAGGGGTTGCCCAGCTTCCAAAAAACTACTAGTTTGCTAAAATCTCAGCAAACCTTTTTTTCACCAAATCTTGATGATACTTGGTGGTAATGATCAGTGCACTAAGCCCACTTGGCTGCAAAATTTTCACTCTTCTAGGTTCAAGCGTTCGTTTCCTGTAGCACTTTGAATTTTTAGGTTTCACTCTGTTTTCTGCTATATAGATAGATGTGTTTGAAACTCTAAATCAAAAACGGTTTGTGCTAGCTCCTTGAAACTTGACCAAATGAAGTAGTTCTAAGTTCTATCTCTATGGTTTGTTTCCTCTTGAAGTACCCCATGCAGAGACTGGCGAAAAACACTTTCGTTTGAAAGGGGTTGCCAAGCTTCCAAAAAACTACTAGTTTGCTGAAATCTCAGCAAACATTTTTTCACCAAATCTTGATGATACTTGGTGGTAATGATCAGTTCACTAATCCCACTTGGCTGCCCAATTTTTATTCTTCTAGGTTGAAGCATTCGTTTCCAGTAACAGTTTGAATTTTTAGGTTTCACTCTCTTTTCTCCTACATAGATAGCTGTGTTTGGAATTCTAAATCAAACACGGTTTGTGCTAGCTCCTGGAAACTTGACCAAATGAAGTAGTTCTAAGTTCTATCTCTATGGATTGTTTCCTCTTGAAGTACCCCATGCAGAGACTGGCGAAAAACACTTTCATTTGAAAGGGGATGCCAAGCTTCCAAAAAACTACTAGTTTGCTGAAATCTCAGCAAACATTTTTTCTCCAAATCTTGATGATACTTGGTGGTAATGATCAGTTCACTAATCCCACTTGGCTGCCCAATTTTTATTCTTCTAGATAGAAGCCTTCGTTTCCAGTAACAGTTTGAATTTTTAGGTTTCACTCCGTTTTCTCCTACATAGATAGCTGTGTTTGGAATTCTAAATCAAACACGGTTTGTGGTAGCTCCTTGAAACTTGACCAAATGAAGTACTTCTAAGTTCTATCTCTATGGTTTGTTTCCTCTTGAAGTACCCCATGCAGAGACTGGCGAAAAACACTTTTGTTTGAAAGGGGTTGCCAAGCTTCCAAAAAACTACTAGTTTGCTGAAATCTCAGCAAACATTTTTTCACCAAATCTTGATGATACTTGGTGGTAATGATCAGTTCACTAATCTCACTTGGCTGCCCAAATTTTATTCTTTCAGGTTGAAGCATTCGTTTCCAGTAACAGTTTGAAATTTTAGGTTTCACTCTGTTTTCTCCTACATAGATAGCTGTGTTTGGAGTTGTAAATCAAACACGGTTTGTGCTAGCTCCGGGAAACTTGACCAAATGAAGTAATTCCAAGTTCTATCTCTATGGTTTGTTTCCTCTTGAAGTACCCCATGCAGAGACTGGCGAAAAACACTTTCGTTTGAAAGGGGTTGCCAAGCTTCCAAAAAACTACTAGTTTGCTGAAATCTTAGCAAACATTTTTTCACCAAATCTTGATGATACTTGGTGGTAATGATCAGTTCACTAATCCCACTTGGCTGCCCAATTTTTATTCTTCTAGGTTGAAGCATTCGTTTCCAGTAACAGTTTGAGTTTTTAGGTTTCACTCTGTTTTCTCCTATATAGATAGCTGTGTTTGGAATTCTAAATCAAACACGGTTTGTGCTAGCTCCTTGAAACTTGACCAAATGAAGTAGTTCTAAGTTCTATCTCTATGGTTTGTTTCCTCTTGAAGTACCCCTTGCAGAGACTGGCGAAAAACACTTTCGTTTGAAAGGGGTTGCCAAGATTCCAAAAAACTACTAGTTTGCTGAAATCTCAGCAAACATTTTTTCACCAAATCTTGATGATACTTGGTGGTAATGATCAGTTCACTAATCCCACTTGGCTGCCCAACTTTCACTCTTCTAGGTTCAAGCGTTCGTTTCCAGTAATACTTTGAATTTTTAGGTTTCACTCTGTTTTCTGCTATATAGATAGATGTGTTTGAAACTCTAAATCAAACACGGTTTGTGCTAGCTCCTTGAAACTTGACCAAATGAAGTAGTTCTAATTTCTATCTCTATGGTTTGTTTGCTCTTGAAGTACCCCATGCAGAGACTGGCGAAAAACACTTTCGTTTGAAAGGGGTTGCCAAGCTTCCAAAAAACTACTAGTTTGCTGAAATCTCAGAAAAACTTTTTTCACCAAATCTTGATGATACTTGGTGGTAATGATTAGTTCACTAATCCCACTTGGCTGCCCAATTTTTATTCTTCTAGATAGAAGCATTCGTTTCCAGTAACAGTTTGAATTTTTAGGTTTCACTCTGTTTTCTCCTACATAGATAGCTGTGTTTGGAATTCTAAATCAAACACGGTTTGTGCTAGCTCCTGGAAACTTGACCAAATGAAGTAGTTCTAAGTTCTATCTCTATGGTTTGTTTCCTCTTGAAGTACCCCATGCAGAGACTGGCGAAAAACACTTTCATTTGAAAGGGGTTGCCAAGCTTCCAAAAAACTACTAGTTTGCTGAAATCTCAGCAAACATTTTTTCTCCAAATCTTGATGATACTTGGTGGTAATGATCAGTTCACTCATCCCACTTGGCTGCCCAATTTTTATTCTTCTAGGTTGAAGCATTCCTTTCCAGTAACAGTTTGAATTTTTAGGTTTCACTCCGTTTTCTCCTACATAGATAGCTGTGTTATAATTCTAAATCAAACACGGTTTGTGGTAGCTCCTTGAAACTTGACCAAATGAAGTTGTTCTAAGTTCTATCTCTATGGTTTGTTTCCTCTTGAAGTACCCCATGCAGAGACTGGCGAAAAACACTTTAGTTTGAAAGGGGTTGCCAAGCTTCCAAAAAACTACTGGTTTGCTGAAATCTCAGCAAACATTTTTTCACCAAATCTTGATGATACTTGGTGGTAATGATCAGTTCACTAATCCCACTATCCTGCCCAACTTTCACTCTTCTAGGTTCAAGGGTTCGTTTCCATTAACACTTTGAATTTTTAGGTTTCACTCTGTTTTCTGCTATATAGATAGATGTGTTTGAAACTCTAAATCAAACACGGTTTGTGCTAGCTCCGTGAAACTTGACAAAATGAAGTAGTTCTAAGTTAGATCTCTATGGTTTGTTTCCTCTTGAAGTACCCCATGCAGAGACTGGCGAAAAAAACTTTCGTTTGAAAGGGATTGCCAAGCTTCCAAAAAACAACTAGTTTGCTTAAATCTCAGCAAACTTTTTTTCACCAAATCTTGATGATACTTGGTGGTAATGATCAGTGCACTAAGCCCACTTGGCTGCCCAATTTTTATTCTTCTAGATAGAAGCCTTCGTTTCCAGTAACAGTTTGAATTTTTAGGTTTCACTCTGTTTTCTCCTACATAGATAGCTGTGTTTGGAATTCTAAATCAAACACGGTTTGTGCTAGCTCCTTGAAACTTGACCAAATGAAGTACTTCTAAGTTCTATCTCTATGGTTTGTTTCCTCTTGAAGTACCCCATGCAGAGACTGGCGAAAAACACTTTCGTTTGAAAGGGGTTGCCAAGCTTCCAAAAAACTACTAGTTTGCTGAAATCTCAGAAAAACTTTTTTCACCAAATCTTGATGATACTTGGTGGTAATGATTAGTTCACTAATCCCACTTGGCTGCCCAATTTTTATTCTTCTAGATAGAAGCATTCGTTTCCAGTAACAGTTTGAATTTTTAGGTTTCACTCTGTTTTCTCCTACATAGATAGCTGTGTTTGGAATTCTAAATCAAACACGGTTTGTGCTAGCTCCTGGAAACTTGACGAAATGAAGTAGTTCTAAGTTCTATCTCTATGGTTTGTTTCCTCTTGAAGTACCCCATGCAGAGACTGGCGAAAAACACTTTCATTTGAAAGGGGTTGCCAAGCTTCCAAAAAACTACTAGTTTGCTGAAATCTCAGCAAACATTTTTTCTCCAAATCTTGATGATACTTGGTGGTAATGATCAGTTCACTCATCCCACTTGGCTGCCCAATTTTTATTCTTCTAGGTTGAAGTATTCCTTTCCAGTAACAGTTTGAATTTTTAGGTTTCACTCCGTTTTCTCCTACATAGATAGCTGTGTTTGGAATTCTAAATCAAACACGGTTTGTGGTAGCTCCTTGAAACTTGACCAAATGAAGTAGTTCTAAGTTCTATCTCTATGGTTTGTTTCCTCTTGAAGTACCCCATGCAGAGACTGGCGAAAAACACTTTCGTTTGAAAGGGGTTGCCAAGCTTCCAAAAAACTACTGGTTTGCTGAAATCTCAGCAAACATTTTTTCACCAAATCTTGATGATACTTGGTGGTAATGATCAGTTCACTAATCCCACTTTCCTGCCCAACTTTCACTCTTCTAGGTTCAAGCGTTCGTTTCCATTAACACTTTGAATTTTTAGGTTTCACTCTGTTTTCTGCTATATAGATAGATGTGTTTGAAACTCTAAATCAAACACGGTTTGTGCTAGCTCCGTGAAACTTGACAAAATGAAGTAGTTCTAAGTTAGATCTCTATGGTTTGTTTCCTCTTGAAGTACCCCATGCAGAGACTGGCGAAAAAAACTTTCGTTTGAAAGGGATTGCCAAGCTTCCAAAAAACTACTAGTTTTCTTAAATCTCAGCAAACTTTTTTTCACCAAATCTTGATGATACTTGGTGGTAATGATCAGTGCACTACGCCCACTTGGCTGCCCAATTTTTATTCTTCTAGATAGAAGCCTTCGTTTCCAGTAACAGTTTGATTTTTTGGTTTCACTCTGTTTTCTCCTACATAGATAGCTGTGTTTGGAATTCTAAATCAAACACGGTTTGTGCTAGCTCCTGGAAACTTGACCAAATGAAGTACTTCTAAGTTCTATCTCTATGGTTTGTTTCCTCTTGAAGTACCCCATGCAGAGACTGGCGAAAAACACTTTCGTTTGAAAGGGGTTGCCAAGATTCCAAAAAACTACTAGTTTGCTGAAATCTCAGCAAACATTTTTTCACCAAATCTTGATGATACTTGGTGGTAATGATCAGTTCACTAATCTCACTTGGCTGCAAAATTTTATTCTTTCAGGTTGAAGCATTCGTTTCCAGTAACAGTTTGAAATTTTAGGTTTCACTCTGTTTTCTCCTACATAGATAGCTGTGTTTGGAGTTCTAAATCAAACACGGTTTGTGCTAGCTCCGGGAAACTTGACCAAATGAAGTAGTTCCAAGTTCTATCTCTATGGTTTGTTTCCTCTTGAAGTACCCCATGCAGAGACTGGCAAAAAACACTTTCGTTTGAAAGGGGTTGCCAAGCTTCCAAAAAACTACTAGTTTGCTGAAATCTCAGCAAACATTTTTTCACCAAATCTTGATGATACTTGGTGGTAATGATCTGTTCACTAATCCCACTTGGCTTCCCAACTTTCACTCTTCTAGGTTCAAGCGTTCGTTTCCAGTAACACTTTGAATTTTTAGGTTTCACTCTGTTTTCTGCTATATAGATAGATGTGTTTGAAACTCTAAATCAAACACGGTTTGTGCTAGCTCCTTGAAACTTGACCAAATGAAGTAGTTCTAATTCTATATCTATGGTTTGTTTGCTCTTGACGTACCCCATGCAGAGACTGGCGAAAAACACTTTCGTTTGAAAGGGGTTGCCCAGCTTCCAAAAAAATACTAGTTTGCTAAAATCTCAGCAAACCTTTTTTTCACCAAATCTTGATGATACTTGGTGGTAATGATCAGTGCACTAAGCCCACTTGGCTGCAAAATTTTCACTCTTCTAGGTTCAAGCGTTCGTTTCCTGTAGCACTTTGAATTTTTAGGTTTCACTCTGTTTTCTGCTATATAGATAGATGTGTTTGAAACTCTAAATCAAAAACGGTTTGTGCTAGCTCCTTGAAACTTGACCAAATGAAGTAGTTCTAAGTTCTATCTCTATGGTTTGTTTCCTCTTGAAGTACCCCATGCAGAGACTGGCGAAAAACACTTTCGTTTGAAAGGGGTTGCCAAGCTTCCAAAAAACTACTAGTTTGCTGAAATCTCAGCAAACATTTTTTCACCAAATCTTGATGATACTTGGTGGTAATGATCAGTTCACTAATCCCACTTGGCTGCCCAATTTTTATTCTTCTAGGTTGAAGCATTCGTTTCCAGTAACAGTTTGAATTTTTAGGTTTCACTCTGTTTTCTCCTACATAGATAGCTGTGTTTGGAATTCTAAATCAAACACGGTTTGTGCTAGCTCCTGGAAACTTGACCAAATGAAGTAGTTCTAAGTTCTATCTCTATGGTTTGTTTCCTCTTGAAGTACCCCATGCAGAGACTGGCGAAAAACACTTTCATTTGAAAGGGGATGCCAAGCTTCCAAAAAACTACTAGTTTGCTGAAATCTCAGCAAACATTTTTTCTCCAAATCTTGATGATACTTGGTGGTAATGATCAGTTCACTAATCCCACTTGGCTGCCCAATTTTTATTCTTCTAGATAGAAGCATTCGTTTCCAGTAAGAGTTTGAATTTTTAGGTTTCACTCTGTTTTCTCCTACATAGATAGCTGTGTTTGGAATTCTAAGTCAAACACGGTTTGTGCTAGCCCCTGGAAACTTGACCAAATGAAGTAGTTCTATTCTATCTCTATGGTTTGTTTCCTCTTGAAGTACCCCATGCAGAGACTGGCGAAAAACACTTTCGTTTGAAAGGGGTTGCCAAGCTTCCAAAAAACTACTAGTTTGCTGAAATCTCAGCAAACATTTTTCACCAAATCTTGATGATACTTGGTGGTAATGATCAGTTCACTAAGCCCACTTGGCTGCCCAATTTTTATTCTTCTAGGTTGAAGCATTCCTTTCCAGTAACAGTTTGAATTTTTAGGTTTCACTCCGTTTTCTCCTACATAGATAGCTGTGTTTGGAATTCTAAATCAAACACGGTTTGTGGTAGCTCCTTGAAACTTGACCAAATGAAGTAGTTCTAAGTTCTATCTCTATGGTTTGTTTCCTCTTGAAGTACCCCATGCAGAGACTGGCGAAAAACACTTTAGTTTGAAAGGGGTTGCCAAGCTTCCAAAAAACTACTGGTTTGCTGAAATCTCAGCAAACAGTTTTTCACCAAATCTTGATGATACTTGGTGGTAATGATCAGTTCACTAATCCCACTTTCCTGCCCAACTTTCACTCTTCTAGGTTCAAGCGTTCATTTCCATTAACACTTTGAATTTTTAGGTTTCACTCTGTTTTCTGCTATATAGATAGATGTGTTTGAAACTCTAAATCAAACACGGTTTGTGCTAGCTCCGTGAAACTTGACAAAATGAAGTAGTTCTAAGTTAGATCTCTATGGTTTGTTTCCTCTTGAAGTACCCCATGCAGAGACTGGCGAAAAAAACTTTCGTTTGAAAGGGATTGCCAAGCTTCCAAAAAACAACTAGTTTGCTTAAATCTCAGCAAACTTTTTTTCACCAAATCTTGATGATACTTGGTGGTAATGATCAGTGCACTAAGCCCACTTGGCTGCCCAATTTTTATTCTTCTAGATAGAAGCCTTCGTTTCCAGTAACAGTTTGAAATTTAGGTTTCACTCTGTTTTCTCCTACATAGATAGCTGTGTTTGGAATTCTAAATCAAACACGGTTTGTGCTAGCTCCTTGAAACTTGACCAAATGAAGTAGTTCCAAGTTCTATCTCTATGGTTTGTTTCCTCTTGAAGTACCCCATGCAGAGACTGGCGAAAAACACTTTCGTTTGAAAGGGGTTGCCAAGCTTCCAAAAAACTACTAGTTTGCTGAAATCTCATCAAACATTTTTTAACCAAATCTTGATGATACTTGGTGGTAATGATCAGTTCACTAATCTCACTTGGCTGCCCAAATTTTATTCTTTCAGGTTGAAGCATTCGTTTCCAGTAACAGTTTGAATTTTTAGGTTTCACTCTGTTTTCTCCTACATAGATAGCTGTGTTTGGAGTTCTAAATCAAACACGGTTTGTGCTAGCTCCGGGAAACTTGACCAAATGAAGTAGTTCCAAGTTCTATCTCTATGGTTTGTTTCCTCTTGAAGTACCCCATGCAGAGACTGGTGAAAAACACTTTCGTTTGAAAGGGGTTGCCAAGCTTCCAAAAAACTACTAGTTTGCTGAAATCTCAGCAAACATTTTTTCACCAAATCTTGATGATACTTGGTGGTAATGATCAGTTCACTAATCCCACTTGGCTGCCCAATTTTTATTCTTCTAGGTTGAAGCATTCGTTTCCAGTAACAGTTTGAATTTTTAGGTTTCACTCTGTTTTCTCCAACATAGATAGCTGTGTTTCGAATTCTAAATCATACACGGTTTGTGCTAGCTCCTTGAAACTTGACCAAATGAAGTAGTTCTAAGTTCTATCTCTATGGTTTGTTTCCTCTTGAAGTACCCCATGCAGAGACTGGCGAAAAACACTTTCGTTTGAAAGGGGTTGCCAAGCTTCCAAAAAACTACTAGTTTGCTGAAATCTCAGCAAACATTTTTTCACCAAATCTTGATGATACTTGGTGGTAATGATCAGTTCACTAATCCCACATGGCTGCCCAACTTTCACTCTTCTAGGTTCAAGCGTTCGTTTCCAGTAATACTTTGAATTTTTAGGTTTCACTCTGTTTTCTCCTACATAGATAGCTGTGTTTGGAATTCTAAATCAAACACGGTTTGTGCTAGCTCCTTGAAACTTGACCAAATGAAGTAGTTCTAAGTTCTATCTCTATGGTTTGTTTCCTCTTGAAGTACCCCATGCAGAGACTGGCGAAAAACACTTTCATTTGAAAGGGGTTGCCAAGCTTCCAAAAAACTACTAGTTTGCTGAAATCTCAGCAAACCTTTTTTCTCCAAATCTTGATGATACTTGGTGGTAATGATCAGTTCATAAATCCCACTTGGCTGCCCAATTTTTATTCTTCAAGATAGAAGCATTCGTTTCCAGTAACAGTTTGAATTTTTAGGTTTCACTCTGTTTTCTCCTACATAGATAGTTGTGTTTGGAATTCTAAGTCAAACACGGTTTGTACTAGCTCCTTTAAACTTGACCAAATGAAGTAGTTCTAAGTTCTATCTCTATGGTTTGTTTCCTCTTGAAGTACCCCATGCAGAGACTGGCGAAAAACACTTTCGTTTGAAAGCGGTTGCCAAGCTTCCAAAAAACTACTAGTTTGCTGAAATCTCAGCAAACATTTTTCACCAAATCTTGATGATACTTGGTGGTAATGATCAGTTCACTAAGCCCACTTGGCTGCCCAATTTTTATTCTTCTAGGTTGAAGCATTCCTTTCCAGTAACAGTTTGAATTTTTAGGTTTCACTCCGTTTTCTCCTACATAGATAGCTGTGTTTGGAATTCTAAATCAAACACGGTTTGTGGTAGCTCCTTGAAACTTGACCAAATGAAGTAGTTCTAAGTTCTATCTCTATGGTTTGTTTCCTCTTGAAGTACCCCATGCAGAGACTGGCGAAAAACACTTTAGTTTGAAAGGGGTTGCCAAGCTTCCAAAAAACTACTGGTTTGCTGAAATCTCAGCAAACAGTTTTTCACCAAATCTTGATGATACTTGGTGGTAATGATCAGTTCACTAATCCCACTTTCCTGCCCAACTTTCACTCTTCTAGGTTCAAGCGTTCGTTTCCATTAACACTTTGAATTTTTAGGTTTCACTCTGTTTTCTGCTATATAGATAGATGTGTTTGAAACTCTAAATCAAACACGGTTTGTGCTAGCTCCGTGAAACTTGACAAAATGAAGTAGTTCTAAGTTAGATCTCTATGGTTTGTTTCCTCTTGAAGTACCCCATGCAGAGACTGGCGAAAAAAACTTTCGTTTGAAAGGGATTGCCAATCTTCCAAAAAACAACTAGTTTGCTTAAATCTCAGCAAACTTTTTTTCACCAAATCTTGATGATACTTGGTGGTAATGATCAGTGCACTAAGCCCACTTGGCTGCCCAATTTTTATTCTTCTAGATAGAAGCCTTCGTTTCCAGTAACAGTTTGAAATTTAGGTTTCACTCTGTTTTCTCCTACATAGATAGCTGTGTTTGGAATTCTAAATCAAACACGGTTTGTGCTAGCTCCTTGAAACTTGACCAAATGAAGTAGTTCCAAGTTCTATCTCTATGGTTTGTTTCCTCTTGAAGTACCCCATGCAGAGACTGGCGAAAAACACTTTCGTTTGAAAGGGGTTGCCAAGCTTCCAAAAAACTACTAGTTTGCTGAAATCTCATCAAACATTTTTTAACCAAATCTTGATGATACTTGGTGGTAATGATCAGTTCACTAATCTCACTTGGCTGCCCAAATTTTATTCTTTCAGGTTGAAGCATTCGTTTCCAGTAACAGTTTGAATTTTTAGGTTTCACTCTGTTTTCTCCTACATAGATAGCTGTGTTTGGAGTTCTAAATCAAACACGGTTTGTGCTAGCTCCGGGAAACTTGACCAAATGAAGTAGTTCCAAGTTCTATCTCTATGGTTTGTTTCCTCTTGAAGTACCCCATGCAGAGACTGGTGAAAAACACTTTCGTTTGAAAGGGGTTGCCAAGCTTCCAAAAAACTACTAGTTTGCTGAAATCTCAGCAAACATTTTTTCACCAAATCTTGATGATACTTGGTGGTAATGATCAGTTCACTAATCCCACTTGGCTGCCCAATTTTTATTCTTCTAGGTTGAAGCATTCGTTTCCAGTAACAGTTTGAATTTTTAGGTTTCACTCTGTTTTCTCCAACATAGATAGCTGTGTTTCGAATTCTAAATCATACACGGTTTGTGCTAGCTCCTTGAAACTTGACCAAATGAAGTAGTTCTAAGTTCTATCTCTATGGTTTGTTTCCTCTTGAAGTACCCCATGCAGAGACTGGCGAAAAACACTTTCGTTTGAAAGGGGTTGCCAAGCTTCCAAAAAACTACTAGTTTGCTGAAATCTCAGCAAACATTTTTTCACCAAATCTTGATGATACTTGGTGGTAATGATCAGTTCACTAATCCCACTTGGCTGCCCAACTTTCACTCTTCTAGGTTCAAGCGTTCGTTTCCAGTAATACTTTGAATTTTTAGGTTTCACTCTGTTTTCTCCTACATAGATAGCTGTGTTTGGAATTCTAAATCAAACACGGTTTGTGCTAGCTCCTTGAAACTTGACCAAATGAAGTAGTTCTAAGTTCTATCTCTATGGTTTGTTTCCTCTTGAAGTACCCCATGCAGAGACTGGCGAAAAACACTTTCATTTGAAAGGGGTTGCCAAGCTTCCAAAAAACTACTAGTTTGCTGAAATCTCAGCAAACCTTTTTTCTCCAAATCTTGATGATACTTGGTGGTAATGATCAGTTCATAAATCCCACTTGGCTGCCCAATTTTTATTCTTCAAGATAGAAGCATTCGTTTCCAGTAACAGTTTGAATTTTTAGGTTTCACTCTGTTTTCTCCTACATAGATAGTTGTGTTTGGAATTCTAAGTCAAACACGGTTTGTACTAGCTCCTTTAAACTTGACCAAATGAAGTAGTTCTAAGTTCTATCTCTATGGTTTGTTTCCTCTTGAAGTACCCCATGCAGAGACTGGCGAAAAACACTTTCGTTTGAAAGCGGTTGCCAAGCTTCCAAAAAACTACTAGTTTGCTGAAATCTCAGCAAACATTTTTCAATAATCTTGATGATACTTGGTGGTAATGATCAGTTCACTAATCTCACTTGGCTGCCCAAATTTTATTCTTTCAGGTTGAAGCATTCGTTTCCAGTAACAGTTTGAATTTTTAGGTTTTACTCTGTTTTCTCCTACATAGATAGCTGTGTTTGGAGTTCTAAATCAAACACGGTTTGTGCTAGCTCCTTGAAACTTGACCAAATGAAGTAGTTCTAAGTTCTATCTCTATGGTTTGTTTCCTCTTGAAGTACCCCTTGCAGAGACTGGCGAAAAACACTTTCGTTTGAAAGGGGTTGCCAAGATTCCAAAAAACTACTAGTTTGCTGAAATCTCAGCAAACATTTTTTCACCAAATCTTGATGATACTTGGTGGTAATGATCAGTTCACTAATCCCACTTGGCTGCCCAACTTTCACTCTTCTAGGTTCAAGCGTTCGTTTCCAGTAATACTTTGAATTTTTAGGTTTCACTCTGTTTTCTGCTATATAGATAGATGTGTTTGAAACTCTAAATCAAACACGGTTTGTGCTAGCTCCTTGAAACTTGACCAAATGAAGTAGTTCTAAGTTCTATCTCTATGGTTTGTTTGCTCTTGAAGTACCCCATGCAGAGACTGGCGAAAAACACTTTCGTTTGAAAGGGGTTGCCAAGCTTCCAAAAAACTACTAGTTTGCTGAAATCTCAGAAAAACTTTTTTCACCAAATCTTGATGATACTTGGTGGTAATGATTAGTTCACTAATCCCACTTGGCTGCCCAATTTTTATTCTTCTAGATAGAAGCATTCGTTTCCAGTAACAGTTTGAATTTTTAGGTTTCACTCTGTTTTCTCCTACATAGATAGCTGTGTTTGGAATTCTAAATCAAACACGGTTTGTGCTAGCTCCTGGAAACTTGACCAAATGAAGTAGTTCTAAGTTCTATCTCTATGGTTTGTTTCCTCTTGAAGTACCCCATGCAGAGACTGGCGAAAAACACTTTCATTTGAAAGGGGTTGCCAAGCTTCCAAAAAACTACTAGTTTGCTGAAATCTCAGCAAACATTTTTTCTCCAAATCTTGATGATACTTGGTGGTAATGATCAGTTCACTCATCCCACTTGGCTGCCCAATTTTTATTCTTCTAGGTTGAAGCATTCCTTTCCAGTAACAGTTTGAATTTTTAGGTTTCACTCCGTTTTCTCCTACATAGATAGCTGTGTTATAATTCTAAATCAAACACGGTTTGTGGTAGCTCCTTGAAACTTGACCAAATGAAGTTGTTCTAAGTTCTATCTCTATGGTTTGTTTGCTCTTGAAGTACCCCATGCAGAGACTGGCGAAAAACACTTTAGTTTGAAAGGGGTTGCCAAGCTTCCAAAAAACTACTGGTTTGCTGAAATCTCAGCAAACATTTTTTCACCAAATCTTGATGATACTTGGTGGTAATGATCAGTTCACTAATCCCACTATCCTGCCCAACTTTCACTCTTCTAGGTTCAAGGGTTCGTTTCCATTAACACTTTGAATTTTTAGGTTTCACTCTGTTTTCTGCTATATAGATAGATGTGTTTGAAACTCTAAATCAAACACGGTTTGTGCTAGCTCCGTGAAACTTGACAAAATGAAGTAGTTCTAAGTTAGATCTCTATGGTTTGTTTCCTCTTGAAGTACCCCATGCAGAGACTGGCGAAAAAAACTTTCGTTTGAAAGGGATTGCCAAGCTTCCAAAAAACAACTAGTTTGCTTAAATCTCAGCAAACTTTTTTTCACCAAATCTTGATGATACTTGGTGGTAATGATCAGTGCACTAAGCCCACTTGGCTGCCCAATTTTTATTCTTCTAGATAGAAGCCTTCGTTTCCAGTAACAGTTTGAATTTTTAGGTTTCACTCTGTTTTCTCCTACATAGATAGCTGTGTTTGGAATTCTAAATCAAACACGGTTTGTGCTAGCTCCTTGAAACTTGACCAAATGAAGTACTTCTAAGTTCTATCTCTATGGTTTGTTTCCTCTTGAAGTACCCCATGCAGAGACTGGCGAAAAACACTTTCGTTTGAAAGGGGTTGCCAAGCTTCCAAAAAACTACTAGTTTGCTGAAATCTCAGAAAAACTTTTTTCACCAAATCTTGATGATACTTGGTGGTAATGATCAGTTCACTAATCCCACTTGGCTGCCCAATTTTTATTCTTCTAGATAGAAGCATTCGTTTCCAGTAACAGTTTGAATTTTTAGGTTTCACTCTGTTTTCTCCTACATAGATAGCTGTGTTTGGAATTCTAAATCAAACACGGTTTGTGCTAGCTCCTGGAAACTTGACGAAATGAAGTAGTTCTAAGTTCTATCTCTATGGTTTGTTTCCTCTTCAAGTACCCCATGCAGAGACTGGCGAAAAACACTTTCATTTGAAAGGGGTTGCCAAGCTTCCAAAAAACTACTAGTTTGCTGAAATCTCAGAAAACATTTTTTCTCCAAATCTTGATGATACTTGGTGGTAATGATCAGTTCACTCATCCCACTTGGCTGCCCAATTTTTATTCTTCTAGGTTGAAGTATTCCTTTCCAGTAACAGTTTGAATTTTTAGGTTTCACTCCGTTTTCTCCTACATAGATAGCTGTGTTTGGAATTCTAAATCAAACACGGTTTGTGGTAGCTCCTTGAAACTTGACCAAATGAAGTAGTTCTAAGTTCTATCTCTATGGTTTGTTTCCTCTTGAAGTACCCCATGCAGAGACTGGCGAAAAACACTTTCGTTTGAAAGGGGTTGCCAAGCTTCCCAAAAACTACTGGTTTGCTGAAATCTCAGCAAACATTTTTTCACCAAATCTTGATGATACTTGGTGGTAATGATCAGTTCACTAATCCCACTTTCCTGCCCAACTTTCACTCTTCTAGGTTCAAGCGTTCGTTTCCATTAACACTTTGAATTTTTAGGTTTCACTCTGTTTTCTGCTATATAGATAGATGTGTTTGAAACTCTAAATCAAACACGGTTTGTGCTAGCTCCGTGAAACTTGACAAAATGAAGTAGTTCTAAGTTAGATCTCTATGGTTTGTTTCCTCTTGAAGTACCCCATGCAGAGACTGGCGAAAAAAACTTTCGTTTGAAAGGGATTGCCAAGCTTCCAAAAAACTACTAGTTTTCTTAAATCTCAGCAAACTTTTTTTCACCAAATCTTGATGATACTTGGTGGTAATGATCAGTGCACTAAGCCCACTTGGCTGCCCAATTTTTATTCTTCTAGATAGAAGCCTTCGTTTCCAGTAACAGTTTGATTTTTTGGTTTCACTCTGTTTTCTCCTACATAGATAGCTGTGTTTGGAATTCTAAATCAAACACGGTTTGTGCTAGCTCCTGGAAACTTGACCAAATGAAGTACTTCTAAGTTCTATCTCTATGGTTTGTTTCCTCTTGAAGTACCCCATGCAGAGACTGGCGAAAAACACTTTCGTTTGAAAGGGGTTGCCAAGATTCCAAAAAACTACTAGTTTGCTGAAATCTCAGCAAACATTTTTTCACCAAATCTTGATGATACTTGGTGGTAATGATCTGTTCACTAATCCCACTTGGCTTCCCAACTTTCACTCTTCTAGGTTCAAGCGTTCGTTTCCAGTAACACTTTGAATTTTTAGGTTTCACTCTGTTTTCTGCTATATAGATAGATGTGTTTGAAACTCTAAATCAAACACGGTTTGTGCTAGCTCCTTGAAACTTGACCAAATGAAGTAGTTCTAATTCTATATCTATGGTTTGTTTGCTCTTGACGTACCCCATGCAGAGACTGGCGAAAAACACTTTCGTTTGAAAGGGGTTGCCCAGCTTCCAAAAAAATACTAGTTTGCTAAAATCTCAGCAAACCTTTTTTTCACCAAATCTTGATGATACTTGGTGGTAATGATCAGTGCACTAAGCCCACTTGGCTGCAAAATTTTCACTCTTCTAGGTTCAAGCGTTCGTTTCCTGTAGCACTTTGAATTTTTAGGTTTCACTCTGTTTTCTGCTATATAGATAGATGTGTTTGAAACTCTAAATCAAAAACGGTTTGTGCTAGCTCCTTGAAACTTGACCAAATGAAGTAGTTCTAAGTTCTATCTCTATGGTTTGTTTCCTCTTGAAGTACCCCATGCAGAGACTGGCGAAAAACACTTTCGTTTGAAAGGGGTTGCCAAGCTTCCAAAAAACTACTAGTTTGCTGAAATCTCAGCAAACATTTTTTCACCAAATCTTGATGATACTTGGTGGTAATGATCAGTTCACTAATCCCACTTGGCTGCCCAATTTTTATTCTTCTAGGTTGAAGCATTCGTTTCCAGTAACAGTTTGAATTTTTAGGTTTCACTCTGTTTTCTCCTACATAGATAGCTGTGTTTGGAATTCTAAATCAAACACGGTTTGTGCTAGCTCCTGGAAACTTGACCAAATGAAGTAGTTCTAAGTTCTATCTCTATGGTTTGTTTCCTCTTGAAGTACCCCATGCAGAGACTGGCGAAAAACACTTTCATTTGAAAGGGGATGCCAAGCTTCCAAAAAACTACTAGTTTGCTGAAATCTCAGCAAACATTTTTTCTCCAAATCTTGATGATACTTGGTGGTAATGATCAGTTCACTAATCCCACTTGGCTGCCCAATTTTTATTCTTCTAGATAGAAGCATTCGTTTCCAGTAAGAGTTTGAATTTTTAGGTTTCACTCTGTTTTCTCCTACATAGATAGCTGTGTTTGGAATTCTAAGTCAAACACGGTTTGTGCTAGCCCCTGGAAACTTGACCAAATGAAGTAGTTCTATTCTATCTCTATGGTTTGTTTCCTCTTGAAGTACCCCATGCAGAGACTGGCGAAAAACACTTTCGTTTGAAAGGGGTTGCCAAGCTTCCAAAAAACTACTAGTTTGCTGAAATCTCAGCAAACATTTTTCACCAAATCTTGATGATACTTGGTGGTAATGATCAGTTCACTAAGCCCACTTGGCTGCCCAATTTTTATTCTTCTAGGTTGAAGCATTCCTTTCCAGTAACAGTTTGAATTTTTAGGTTTCACTCCGTTTTCTCCTACATAGATAGCTGTGTTTGGAATTCTAAATCAAACACGGTTTGTGGTAGCTCCTTGAAACTTGACCAAATGAAGTAGTTCTAAGTTCTATCTCTATGGTTTGTTTCCTCTTGAAGTACCCCATGCAGAGACTGGCGAAAAACACTTTAGTTTGAAAGGGGTTGCCAAGCTTCCAAAAAACTACTGGTTTGCTGAAATCTCAGCAAACAGTTTTTCACCAAATCTTGATGATACTTGGTGGTAATGATCAGTTCACTAATCCCACTTTCCTGCCCAACTTTCACTCTTCTAGGTTCAAGCGTTCGTTTCCATTAACACTTTGAATTTTTAGGTTTCACTCTGTTTTCTGCTATATAGATAGATGTGTTTGAAACTCTAAATCAAACACGGTTTGTGCTAGCTCCGTGAAACTTGACAAAATGAAGTAGTTCTAAGTTAGATCTCTATGGTTTGTTTCCTCTTGAAGTACCCCATGCAGAGACTGGCGAAAAAAACTTTCGTTTGAAAGGGATTGCCAAGCTTCCAAAAAACAACTAGTTTGCTTAAATCTCAGCAAACTTTTTTTCACCAAATCTTGATGATACTTGGTGGTAATGATCAGTGCACTAAGCCCACTTGGCTGCCCAATTTTTATTCTTCTAGATAGAAGCCTTCGTTTCCAGTAACAGTTTGAAATTTAGGTTTCACTCTGTTTTCTCCTACATAGATAGCTGTGTTTGGAATTCTAAATCAAACACGGTTTGTGCTAGCTCCTTGAAACTTGACCAAATGAAGTAGTTCCAAGTTCTATCTCTATGGTTTGTTTCCTCTTGAAGTACCCCATGCAGAGACTGGCGAAAAACACTTTCGTTTGAAAGGGGTTGCCAAGCTTCCAAAAAACTACTAGTTTGCTGAAATCTCATCAAACATTTTTTAACCAAATCTTGATGATACTTGGTGGTAATGATCAGTTCACTAATCTCACTTGGCTGCCCAAATTTTATTCTTTCAGGTTGAAGCATTCGTTTCCAGTAACAGTTTGAATTTTTAGGTTTCACTCTGTTTTCTCCTACATAGATAGCTGTGTTTGGAGTTCTAAATCAAACACGGTTTGTGCTAGCTCCGGGAAACTTGACCAAATGAAGTAGTTCCAAGTTCTATCTCTATGGTTTGTTTCCTCTTGAAGTACCCCATGCAGAGACTGGCGAAAAACACTTTCATTTGAAAGGGGTTGCCAAGCTTCCAAAAAACTACTAGTTTGCTGAAATCTCAGCAAACATTTTTTCTCCAAATCTTGATGATACTTGGTGGTAATGATCAGTTCACTCATCCCACTTGGCTGCCCAATTTTTATTCTTCTAGGTTGAAGCATTCCTTTCCAGTAACAGTTTGAATTTTTAGGTTTCACTCCGTTTTCTCCTACATAGATAGCTGTGTTATAATTCTAAATCAAACACGGTTTGTGGTAGCTCCTTGAAACTTGACCAAATGAAGTTGTTCTAAGTTCTATCTCTATGGTTTGTTTGCTCTTGAAGTACCCCATGCAGAGACTGGCGAAAAACACTTTAGTTTGAAAGGGGTTGCCAAGCTTCCAAAAAACTACTGGTTTGCTGAAATCTCAGCAAACATTTTTTCACCAAATCTTGATGATACTTGGTGGTAATGATCAGTTCACTAATCCCACTATCCTGCCCAACTTTCACTCTTCTAGGTTCAAGGGTTCGTTTCCATTAACACTTTGAATTTTTAGGTTTCACTCTGTTTTCTGCTATATAGATAGATGTGTTTGAAACTCTAAATCAAACACGGTTTGTGCTAGCTCCGTGAAACTTGACAAAATGAAGTAGTTCTAAGTTAGATCTCTATGGTTTGTTTCCTCTTGAAGTACCCCATGCAGAGACTGGCGAAAAAAACTTTCGTTTGAAAGGGATTGCCAAGCTTCCAAAAAACAACTAGTTTGCTTAAATCTCAGCAAACTTTTTTTCACCAAATCTTGATGATACTTGGTGGTAATGATCAGTGCACTAAGCCCACTTGGCTGCCCAATTTTTATTCTTCTAGATAGAAGCCTTCGTTTCCAGTAACAGTTTGAATTTTTAGGTTTCACTCTGTTTTCTCCTACATAGATAGCTGTGTTTGGAATTCTAAATCAAACACGGTTTGTGCTAGCTCCTTGAAACTTGACCAAATGAAGTACTTCTAAGTTCTATCTCTATGGTTTGTTTCCTCTTGAAGTACCCCATGCAGAGACTGGCGAAAAACACTTTCGTTTGAAAGGGGTTGCCAAGCTTCCAAAAAACTACTAGTTTGCTGAAATCTCAGAAAAACTTTTTTCACCAAATCTTGATGATACTTGGTGGTAATGATCAGTTCACTAATCCCACTTGGCTGCCCAATTTTTATTCTTCTAGATAGAAGCATTCGTTTCCAGTAACAGTTTGAATTTTTAGGTTTCACTCTGTTTTCTCCTACATAGATAGCTGTGTTTGGAATTCTAAATCAAACACGGTTTGTGCTAGCTCCTGGAAACTTGACGAAATGAAGTAGTTCTAAGTTCTATCTCTATGGTTTGTTTCCTCTTCAAGTACCCCATGCAGAGACTGGCGAAAAACACTTTCATTTGAAAGGGGTTGCCAAGCTTCCAAAAAACTACTAGTTTGCTGAAATCTCAGAAAACATTTTTTCTCCAAATCTTGATGATACTTGGTGGTAATGATCAGTTCACTCATCCCACTTGGCTGCCCAATTTTTATTCTTCTAGGTTGAAGTATTCCTTTCCAGTAACAGTTTGAATTTTTAGGTTTCACTCCGTTTTCTCCTACATAGATAGCTGTGTTTGGAATTCTAAATCAAACACGGTTTGTGGTAGCTCCTTGAAACTTGACCAAATGAAGTAGTTCTAAGTTCTATCTCTATGGTTTGTTTCCTCTTGAAGTACCCCATGCAGAGACTGGCGAAAAACACTTTCGTTTGAAAGGGGTTGCCAAGCTTCCCAAAAACTACTGGTTTGCTGAAATCTCAGCAAACATTTTTTCACCAAATCTTGATGATACTTGGTGGTAATGATCAGTTCACTAATCCCACTTTCCTGCCCAACTTTCACTCTTCTAGGTTCAAGCGTTCGTTTCCATTAACACTTTGAATTTTTAGGTTTCACTCTGTTTTCTGCTATATAGATAGATGTGTTTGAAACTCTAAATCAAACACGGTTTGTGCTAGCTCCGTGAAACTTGACAAAATGAAGTAGTTCTAAGTTAGATCTCTATGGTTTGTTTCCTCTTGAAGTACCCCATGCAGAGACTGGCGAAAAAAACTTTCGTTTGAAAGGGATTGCCAAGCTTCCAAAAAACTACTAGTTTTCTTAAATCTCAGCAAACTTTTTTTCACCAAATCTTGATGATACTTGGTGGTAATGATCAGTGCACTAAGCCCACTTGGCTGCCCAATTTTTATTCTTCTAGATAGAAGCCTTCGTTTCCAGTAACAGTTTGATTTTTTGGTTTCACTCTGTTTTCTCCTACATAGATAGCTGTGTTTGGAATTCTAAATCAAACACGGTTTGTGCTAGCTCCTGGAAACTTGACCAAATGAAGTACTTCTAAGTTCTATCTCTATGGTTTGTTTCCTCTTGAAGTACCCCATGCAGAGACTGGCGAAAAACACTTTCGTTTGAAAGGGGTTGCCAAGATTCCAAAAAACTACTAGTTTGCTGAAATCTCAGCAAACATTTTTTCACCAAATCTTGATGATACTTGGTGGTAATGATCTGTTCACTAATCCCACTTGGCTTCCCAACTTTCACTCTTCTAGGTTCAAGCGTTCGTTTCCAGTAACACTTTGAATTTTTAGGTTTCACTCTGTTTTCTGCTATATAGATAGATGTGTTTGAAACTCTAAATCAAACACGGTTTGTGCTAGCTCCTTGAAACTTGACCAAATGAAGTAGTTCTAATTCTATATCTATGGTTTGTTTGCTCTTGACGTACCCCATGCAGAGACTGGCGAAAAACACTTTCGTTTGAAAGGGGTTGCCCAGCTTCCAAAAAAATACTAGTTTGCTAAAATCTCAGCAAACCTTTTTTTCACCAAATCTTGATGATACTTGGTGGTAATGATCAGTGCACTAAGCCCACTTGGCTGCAAAATTTTCACTCTTCTAGGTTCAAGCGTTCGTTTCCTGTAGCACTTTGAATTTTTAGGTTTCACTCTGTTTTCTGCTATATAGATAGATGTGTTTGAAACTCTAAATCAAAAACGGTTTGTGCTAGCTCCTTGAAACTTGACCAAATGAAGTAGTTCTAAGTTCTATCTCTATGGTTTGTTTCCTCTTGAAGTACCCCATGCAGAGACTGGCGAAAAACACTTTCGTTTGAAAGGGGTTGCCAAGCTTCCAAAAAACTACTAGTTTGCTGAAATCTCAGCAAACATTTTTTCACCAAATCTTGATGATACTTGGTGGTAATGATCAGTTCACTAATCCCACTTGGCTGCCCAATTTTTATTCTTCTAGGTTGAAGCATTCGTTTCCAGTAACAGTTTGAATTTTTAGGTTTCACTCTGTTTTCTCCTACATAGATAGCTGTGTTTGGAATTCTAAATCAAACACGGTTTGTGCTAGCTCCTGGAAACTTGACCAAATGAAGTAGTTCTAAGTTCTATCTCTATGGTTTGTTTCCTCTTGAAGTACCCCATGCAGAGACTGGCGAAAAACACTTTCATTTGAAAGGGGATGCCAAGCTTCCAAAAAACTACTAGTTTGCTGAAATCTCAGCAAACATTTTTTCTCCAAATCTTGATGATACTTGGTGGTAATGATCAGTTCACTAATCCCACTTGGCTGCCCAATTTTTATTCTTCTAGATAGAAGCATTCGTTTCCAGTAAGAGTTTGAATTTTTAGGTTTCACTCTGTTTTCTCCTACATAGATAGCTGTGTTTGGAATTCTAAGTCAAACACGGTTTGTGCTAGCCCCTGGAAACTTGACCAAATGAAGTAGTTCTATTCTATCTCTATGGTTTGTTTCCTCTTGAAGTACCCCATGCAGAGACTGGCGAAAAACACTTTCGTTTGAAAGGGGTTGCCAAGCTTCCAAAAAACTACTAGTTTGCTGAAATCTCAGCAAACATTTTTCACCAAATCTTGATGATACTTGGTGGTAATGATCAGTTCACTAAGCCCACTTGGCTGCCCAATTTTTATTCTTCTAGGTTGAAGCATTCCTTTCCAGTAACAGTTTGAATTTTTAGGTTTCACTCCGTTTTCTCCTACATAGATAGCTGTGTTTGGAATTCTAAATCAAACACGGTTTGTGGTAGCTCCTTGAAACTTGACCAAATGAAGTAGTTCTAAGTTCTATCTCTATGGTTTGTTTCCTCTTGAAGTACCCCATGCAGAGACTGGCGAAAAACACTTTAGTTTGAAAGGGGTTGCCAAGCTTCCAAAAAACTACTGGTTTGCTGAAATCTCAGCAAACAGTTTTTCACCAAATCTTGATGATACTTGGTGGTAATGATCAGTTCACTAATCCCACTTTCCTGCCCAACTTTCACTCTTCTAGGTTCAAGCGTTCGTTTCCATTAACACTTTGAATTTTTAGGTTTCACTCTGTTTTCTGCTATATAGATAGATGTGTTTGAAACTCTAAATCAAACACGGTTTGTGCTAGCTCCGTGAAACTTGACAAAATGAAGTAGTTCTAAGTTAGATCTCTATGGTTTGTTTCCTCTTGAAGTACCCCATGCAGAGACTGGCGAAAAAAACTTTCGTTTGAAAGGGATTGCCAAGCTTCCAAAAAACAACTAGTTTGCTTAAATCTCAGCAAACTTTTTTTCACCAAATCTTGATGATACTTGGTGGTAATGATCAGTGCACTAAGCCCACTTGGCTGCCCAATTTTTATTCTTCTAGATAGAAGCCTTCGTTTCCAGTAACAGTTTGAAATTTAGGTTTCACTCTGTTTTCTCCTACATAGATAGCTGTGTTTGGAATTCTAAATCAAACACGGTTTGTGCTAGCTCCTTGAAACTTGACCAAATGAAGTAGTTCCAAGTTCTATCTCTATGGTTTGTTTCCTCTTGAAGTACCCCATGCAGAGACTGGCGAAAAACACTTTCGTTTGAAAGGGGTTGCCAAGCTTCCAAAAAACTACTAGTTTGCTGAAATCTCATCAAACATTTTTTAACCAAATCTTGATGATACTTGGTGGTAATGATCAGTTCACTAATCTCACTTGGCTGCCCAAATTTTATTCTTTCAGGTTGAAGCATTCGTTTCCAGTAACAGTTTGAATTTTTAGGTTTCACTCTGTTTTCTCCTACATAGATAGCTGTGTTTGGAGTTCTAAATCAAACACGGTTTGTGCTAGCTCCGGGAAACTTGACCAAATGAAGTAGTTCCAAGTTCTATCTCTATGGTTTGTTTCCTCTTGAAGTACCCCATGCAGAGACTGGTGAAAAACACTTTCGTTTGAAAGGGGTTGCCAAGCTTCCAAAAAACTACTAGTTTGCTGAAATCTCAGCAAACATTTTTTCACCAAATATTGATGATACTTGGTGGTAATGATCAGTTCACTAATCCCACTTGGCTGCCCAATTTTTATTCTTCTAGGTTGAAGCATTCGTTTCCAGTAACAGTTTGAATTTTTAGGTTTCACTCTGTTTTCTCCAACATAGATAGCTGTGTTTCGAATTCTAAATCATACACGGTTTGTGCTAGCTCCTTGAAACTTGACCAAATGAAGTAGTTCTAAGTTCTATCTCTATGGTTTGTTTCCTCTTGAAGTACCCCATGCAGAGACTGGCGAAAAACACTTTCGTTTGAAAGGGGTTGCCAAGCTTCCAAAAAACTACTAGTTTGCTGAAATCTCAGCAAACATTTTTTCACCAAATCTTGATGATACTTGGTGGTAATGATCAGTTCACTAATCCCACTTGGCTGCCCAACTTTCACTCTTCTAGGTTCAAGCGTTCGTTTCCAGTAATACTTTGAATTTTTAGGTTTCACTCTGTTTTCTCCTACATAGATAGCTGTGTTTGGAATTCTAAATCAAACACGGTTTGTGCTAGCTCCTTGAAACTTGACCAAATGAAGTAGTTCTAAGTTCTATCTCTATGGTTTGTTTCCTCTTGAAGTACCCCATGCAGAGACTGGCGAAAAACACTTTCATTTGAAAGGGGTTGCCAAGCTTCCAAAAAACTACTAGTTTGCTGAAATCTCAGCAAACCTTTTTTCTCCAAATCTTGATGATACTTGGTGGTAATGATCAGTTCATAAATCCCACTTGGCTGCCCAATTTTTATTCTTCAAGATAGAAGCATTCGTTTCCAGTAACAGTTTGAATTTTTAGGTTTCACTCTGTTTTCTCCTACATAGATAGTTGTGTTTGGAATTCTAAGTCAAACACGGTTTGTACTAGCTCCTTTAAACTTGACCAAATGAAGTAGTTCTAAGTTCTATCTCTATGGTTTGTTTCCTCTTGAAGTACCCCATGCAGAGACTGGCGAAAAACACTTTCGTTTGAAAGCGGTTGCCAATCTTCCAAAAAACTACTAGTTTGCTGAAATCTCAGCAAACATTTTTCAATAATCTTGATGATACTTGGTGGTAATGATCAGTTCACTAATCTCACTTGGCTGCCCAAATTTTATTCTTTCAGGTTGAAGCATTCGTTTCCAGTAACAGTTTGAATTTTTAGGTTTTACTCTGTTTTCTCCTACATAGATAGCCGTGTTTGGAGTTCTAAATCAAACACGGTTTGTGCTAGCTCCTGGAAACTTGACCAAATGAAGTAGTTCTAAGTTCTATCTCTATGGTTTGTTTCCCCTTGAAGTACCCCATGCAGAGACTGGCGAAAAACACTTTCATTTGAAAGGGGTTGCCAAGCTTCCAAAAAACTACTAGTTTGCTGAAATCTCAGCAAATATTTTTTCACCAAATCTTGATGATACTTGGTGGTAATGATCAGTTCACTAATCCCACTTGGCTGCCCAATTTTTATTCTTCTAGGTTGAAGCATTCGTTTCCAGTAACAGTTTGAATTTTTAGGTTTCACTCTGTTTTCTCCTACATAGATAGCTGTGTTTGGAATTCTAAATCAAACACGGTTTGTGCTAGCTCCTTGAAACTTGACCAAATGAAGTAGTTCTAAGTTCTATCTCTATGGTTTGTTTCCTCTTGAAGTACCCCTTGAAGAGACTGGCGAAAAACACTTTCGTTTGAAAGGGGTTGCCAAGCTTCCAAAAAACTACTAGTTTGCTGAAATCTCAGCAAACATTTTTTCACCAAATCTTGATGATACTTGGTGGTAATGATCAGTTCACTAATCCCACTTTCCTGCCCATCTTTCACTCTTCTAGGTTCAAGCGTTCGTTTCCATTAACACTTTGAATTTTTAGGTTTCACTCTGTTTTCTCCTACATAGATAGCTGTGTTTGGAATTCTAAATCAAACACGGTTTGTGCTAGCTCCGTGAAACTTGACAAAATGAAGTAGTTCTAAGTTAGATCTCTATGGTTTGTTTCCTCTTGAAGTACCCCATGCAGAGACTGGCGAAAAAAACTTTCGTTTGAAAGGGATTGCCAAGCTTCCAAAAAACAACTAGTTTGCTTAAATCTCAGCAAACTTTTTTTCACCAAATCTTGATGATACTTGGTGGTAATGATCAGTGCACTAAGCCCACTTGGCTGCCCAATTTTTATTCTTCTAGATAGAAGCCTTCGTTTCCAGTAACAGTTTGAATTTTTAGGTTTCACTCTGTTTTCTCCTACATAGATAGCTGTGTTTGGAATTCTAAATCAAACACGGTTTGTGCTAGCTCCTTGAAACTTGACCAAATGAAGTAGTTCTAAGTTCTATCTCTATGGTTTGTTTCCTCTTGAAGTACCCCTTGCAGAGACTGGCGAAAAACACTTTCGTTTGAAAGGGGTTGCCAAGCTTCCAAAAAACTACTAGTTTGCTGAAATCTCAGCAAACATTTTTTCACCAAATCTTGATGATACTTGGTGGTAATGATCAGTTCACTAATCCCACTTTCCTGCCCAACTTTCACTCTTCTAGGTTCAAGCGTTCGTTTCCATTGACACTTTGAATTTTTAGGTTTCACTCTGTTTTCTCCTACATAGATAGCTGTGTTTGGAATTCTAAATCAAACACGGTTTGTGCTAGCTCCGTGAAACTTGACAAAATGAAGTAGTTCTAAGTTAGATCTCTATGGTTTGTTTCCTCTTGAAGTACCCCATGCAGAGACTGGCGAAAAAAACTTTCGTTTGAAAGGGATTGCCAAGCTTCCAAAAAACAACTAGTTTGCTTAAATCTCAGCAAACTTTTTTTCACCAAATCTTGATGATACTTGGTGGTAATGATCAGTGCACTAAGCCCACTTGGCTGCCCAATTTTTATTCTTCTAGATAGAAGCCTTCGTTTCCAGTAACAGTTTGAATTTTTAGGTTTCACTCTGTTTTCTCCTACATAGATAGCTGTGTTTGGAATTCTAAATCAAACACGGTTTGTGCTAGCTCCTTGAAACTTGACCAAATGAAGTACTTCTAAGTTCTATCTCTATGGTTTGTTTCCTCTTGAAGTACCCCATGCAGAGACTGGCGAAAAACACTTTCGTTTGAAAGGGGTTGCCAAGCTTCCAAAAAACTACTAGTTTGCTGAAATCTCAGCAAACATTTTTTCACCAAATCTTGATGATACTTGGTGGTAATGATCAGTTCACTAATCTCACTTGGCTGCCCAAATTTTATTCTTTCAGGTTGAAGCATTCGTTTCCAGTAACAGGTTGAAATTTTAGGTTTCACTCTGTTTTCTCCTACATAGATAGCTGTGTTTGGAGTTCTAAATCAAACACGGTTTGTGCTAGCTCCGGGAAACTTGTCCAAATGAAGTAGTTCCAAGTTCTATCTCTATGGTTTGTTTCCTCTTGAAGTACCCCATGCAGAGACTGGCGAAAAACACTTTCGTTTAAAAGGGGTTGCCAAGCTTCCAAAAAACTACTAGTTTGCTGAAATCTCAGCAAACCTTTTTTCACCAAATCTTGATGATACCTGGTGGTAATGATCAGTTAACTCATCCCACTTGGCTGCCCAATTTTTATTCTTCTAGATAGAAGCATTCGTTTCCAGTAACAGTTTGAATTTTTAGGTTTCACTCTGTTTTCTCCTACATAGATAGCTGTGTTTGGAATTCTAAATCAAACACGGTTTGTGCTAGCTCCTTGAAACTTGACCAAATGAAGTAGTTCTAAGTTCTATCTCTATGGTTTGTTTGCTCTTGAAGTACCCCAAGCAGAGACTGGCGAAAAACACTTTCGTTTGAAAGGGGTTGCCAAGCTTCCAAAAAACTACTAGTTTGCTGAAATCTCAGAAAAACTTTTTTTCACCACATCTTGATGATACTTGGTGGTAATGATCAGTGCACTAATCCCACTTGGCTGCCCAATTTTTATTCTTCTAGATAGAAGCATTCGTTTCCAGTAACAGTTTGAATTTTTAGGTTTCACTCTGTTTTCTTCTACATAGATAGCTGTGTTTGGAATTCTAAATCAAACACGGTTTGTGCTAGCTCCTTGAAACTTGACCAAATGAAGTACTTCTAAGTTCTATCTCTATGGTTTGTTTCCTCTTGAAGTACCCCATGCAGAGACTGGCGAAAAACACTTTCGTTTGAAAGGGGTTGCCAAGCTTCCAAAAAACTACTAGTTTGCTGAAATCTCAGCAAACATTTTTTCACCAAATCTTGATGATACTTGGTGGTAATGATCAGTTCACTAATCTCACTTGGCTGCCCAAATTTTATTCTTTCAGGTTGAAGCATTCGTTTCCAGTAACACTTTGAATTTTTAGGTTTCACTCTGTTTTCTGCTATATAGATAGATGTGTTTGAAACTCTAAATCAAACACGGTTTGTGCTAGCTCCTTGAAACTTGACCAAATGAAGTAGTTCTAAGTTCTATCTCTATGGTTTGTTTGCTCTTGAAGTACCCCATGCAGAGACTGGCGAAAAACACTTTCGTTTGAAAGGGGTTGCCCAGCTTCCAAAAAACTACTAGTTTGCTGAAATCTCAGCAAACCTTTTTTTCACCAAATCTTGATGATACTTGGTGGTAATGATCAGTTCACTAATCCCACCTGGCTGCCAATTTTTATTCTTCTAGGTTGAAGCATTCGTTTCCAGTAACAGTTTGAATTTTTAGGTTTCACTCTGTTTTCTCCTACATAGATAGCTGTGTTTGGAATTCTAAATCAAACACGGTTTGTGCTAGCTCCTTGAAACTTGACCAAATGAAGTAGTTCTAAGTTCTATCTCTATGGTTTGTTTCCTCTTGAAGTACCCCATGCAAAGACTGGCGAAAAACACTTTCGTTTGAAAGGGGTTGCCAAGCTTCCAAAAAACTACTAGTTTGCTGAAATCTCAGCAAACATTTTTTCACCAAATCTTGATGATACTTGGTGGTAATGATCAGTTCACTAATCCCACTTGGTTGCATAATTTTTATTCTTCTAGATAGAAGCATTCGTTTCCAGTAACAGTTTGAATTTTTAGGTTTCACTCTGTTTTCTCCTACATAGATAGCTGTGTTTGGAATTCTAAATCAAACACGGTTTGTGCTAGCTCCTTGAAACTTGACCAAATGAAGTACTTCTAAGTTCTATCTCTATGGTTTGTTTCCTCTTGAAGTACCCCATGCAGAGACTGGCGAAAAAGACTTTCGTTTGAAAGGGGTTGCCAAGCTTCCAAAAATCTACTAGTTTGCTGAAATCTGAGCAAACATTTTTTCACCAAATCTTGATGATACTTGGTGGTAATGATCAGTTCACTAATCCCACTTTCCTGCCCAACTTTCACTCTCTAGGTTCAAGCGTTCGTTTCCATTAACACTTTGAATTTTTAGGTTTCACTCTGTTTTCTGCTATATAGATAGATATGTTTGAAACTCTAAATCAAACACGGTTTTTGCTAGCTCCGTGAAACTTGACCAAATGAAGTAGTTCTAAGTTCTATCTCTGTGGTTTGTTTCCTCTTGAAGTACCCCATGCAGAGACTGGCGAAAAAAACTTTCGTTTGAAAGGGATTGCCAAGCTTCCAAAAAACTACTAGTTTGCTGAAATCTCAGCAAACATTTTTTTCACCAAATCTTGATGATACTTGGTGGTAATGATCAGTGCACTAAGCCCACTTGGCTGCCCAATTTTCACTCTTCTAGGTTCAAGCGTTCGTTTCCAGTAGCACTTTGAATTTTTAGGTTTCACTCTGTTTTCTCCTACATAGATAGCTGTGTTTGGAATTCTAAATCAAACACGGTTTGTGCTAGCTCCTTGAAACTTGACCAAATGAAGTAGTTCTAAGTTCTATCTCTATGGTTTGTTTCCTCTTGAAGTACCCCATGCAGAGACTGGCGAAAAACACTTTTGTTTGAAAGGGGTTGCCAAGCTTCCAAAAAACTACTAGTTTGCTGAAATCTCAGCAAACATTTTTTCACCAAATCTTGATGATACTTGGTGGTAATGATCAGTTCACTAATCCCACTTGGTTGCCCAATTTTTATTCTTCTAGGTTGAAGCATTCGTTTCCAGTAACAGTTTGAAATTTTAGGTTTCACTCTGTTTTCTCCTACATAGATAGCTGTGTTTGGAATTCTAAATCAAACACGGTTTGTGCTAGCTCCTTGAAACTTGACCAAATGAAGTAGTTCTAAGTTCTATCTCTATGGTTTGTTTCCTCTTGAAGTACCCCATGCAGAGACTGGCGAAAAACACTTTCGTTTGAAAGGGGTTGCCAAGCTTCCAAAAAACTACTAGTTTGCTGAAATCTCAGCAAACATTTTTCACCAAATCTTGATGATACTTGGTGGTAATGATCAGTTCACTAATCTCACTTGGCTGCCCAAATTTTATTCTTTCAGGTTGAAGCATTCGTTTCCAGTAACAGTTTGAATTTTTAGGTTTCACTCTGTTTTCTCCTACATAGATAGCTGTGTTTGGAGTTCTAAATCAAACACGGTTTGTGCTAGCTCCTGGAAACTTGACCAAATGAAGTAGTTCTAATTTCTATCTCTATGGTTTGTTTCCTCTTGAAGTACCCCATGCAGAGACTGGCGAAAAACACTTTCGTTTGAAAGGGGTTGCCAAGCTTCCAAAAAACTACTAGTTTGCTGAAATCTCAGCAAACATTTTTTCACCAAATCTTGATGATACTTGGTGGTAATGATCAGTTCACTAATCCCACTTGGCTGCCCAATTTTTATTCTTCTAGGTTGAAGCATTCGTTTCCAGTAACAGTTTGAAATTTTAGGTTTCACTCTGTTTTCTCCTACATAGATAGCTGTGTTTGGAGTTCTAAATCAAACACGGTTTGTGCTAGCTCCGGGAATCTTGACCAAATGAAGTAGTTCCAAGTTCTATCTCTATGGTTTGTTTCCTCTTGAAGTACCCCATGCAGAGACTGGCTAAAAACACTTTCGTTTGAAAGGGGTTGCCAAGCTTCCAAAAAACTACTAGTTTGCTGAAATCTCAGAAAAACTTTTTTCACCAAATCTTGATGATACTTGGTGGTAATGATCAGTTCACTCATCCCACTTGGCTGCCCAATTTTTATTCTTCTAGATAGAAGCATTCGTTTCCAGTAACAGTTTGAATTTTTAGGTTTTACTCTGTTTTCTCCTACATAGATAGCTGTGTTTGGAATTCTAAATCAAACACGGTTTGTGCTAGCTCCTTGAAACTTGACCAAATGAAGTAGTTCTAAGTTCTATCTGTATGGTTTGTTTCCTCTTGAAGTACCCCATGCAGAGACTGGCGAAAAACACTTTCATTTGAAAGGGGTTGCCAAGCTTCCAAAAAACTACTAGTTTGCTGAAATCTCAGCAAACATTTTTTCTCCAAATCTTGATGATACTTGGTGGTAATGATCAGTTCACTAATCCCACTTGGCTGCCCAATTTTTATCCTTCTAGATAGAAGCATTCGTTTCCAGTAACAGTTTGAATTTTTAGGTTTCACTCTGTTTTCTCCTACATAGACAGTTGTGTTTGGAATTCTAAGTCAAACACGGTTTGTGCTAGCTCCTGGAAACTTGACCAAATGAAGTAGTTCTAAGTTCTATCTCTATGGTTTGTTTCCTCTTGAAGTACCCCATGCAGAGACTGGCGAAAAACACTTTCGTTGGAAAGGTGTTGCCAAGCTTCCAAAAAACTACTAGTTTGTTGAAATCTCAGCAAACATTTTTCACCAAATCTTGATGATACTTGGTGGTAATGATCAGTTCACTAATCTCACTTGGCTGCCCAAATTTTATTCTTTCAGGTTGAAGCATTCGTTTCCAGTAACAGTTTGAATTTTTAGGTTTCACTCTGTTTTCTCCTACATAGATAGCTGTGTTTGGAGTTCTAAATCAAACACGGTTTGTGCTAGCTCCTTGAAACTTGACCAAATGAAGTAGTTCTAAGTTCTATCTCTATGGTTTGTTTTCTCTTGAAGTACCCCTTGCAGAGACTGGCGAAAAACACTTTCGTTTGAAAGGGGTTGCCAAGCTTCCAAAAAACTACTAGTTTGCTGAAATCTCAGCAAACATTTTTTCACCAAATCTTGATGATACTTGGTCGTAATGATCAGTTCACTAATCCCACTTGGCTGCCCAACTTTCACTCTTCTAAGTTAAAGCGTTCGTTTCCTGTAATACTTTGAATTTTTAGGTTTCACTCTGTTTTCTGCTATATAGATAGATGTGTTTGAAACTCTAAATCAAACACGGTTTGAGCTAGCTCCTTGAAACTTGACCGAATGAAGTAGTTCTAAGTTCTATCTCTATGGTTTGTTTGCTCTTGAAGTACCCCATGCAGAGACTGGCGAAAAACACTTTCGTTTGAAAGGGGTTGCCAAGATTCCAAAAAACTACTAGTTTGCTGAAATCTCAGAAAAACTTTTTTTCACCACATCTTGATGATACTTGGTGGTAATGATCAGTGCACTAATCCCACTTGGCTTCCCAATTTTTATTCTTCTAGATAGAAGCATTCGTTTCCAGTAACAGTTTGAATTTTTAGGTTTCACTCTGTTTTCTCCTACATAGATAGCTGTGTTTGGAATTCTAAATCAAACACGGTTTGTGCTAGCTCCTTGAAACTTGACCAAATGAAGTACTTCTAAGTTCTATCTCTATGGTTTGTTTCCTCTTGAAGTACCCCATGCAGAGACTGGCGAAAAACACTTTCGTTTGAAAGGGGTTGCCAAGCTTCCAAAAAACTACTAGTTTGCTGAAATCTCAGCAAACATTTTTTCACCAAATCTTGATGATACTTGGTGGTAATGATCAGTTCACTAATCTCACTTGGCTGCCCAAATTTTACTCTTTCAGGTTGAAGCATTCGTTTCCAGTAACAGTTTGAATTTTTAGGTTTCACTCTGTTTTCTCCTACATAGATAGCTGTGTTTGGAGTTCTAAATCAAACACGGTTTGTGCTAGCTCTGGGAAACTTGACCAAATGAAGTAGTTCCAAGTTCTATCTCTATGGTTTGTTTCCTCTTGAAGTACCCCATGCAGAGACTGGCAAAAAACACTTTCGTTTGAAAGGGGTTGCCAAGCTTCCAAAAAACTACTAGTTTGCTGAAATCTCAGCAAACATTTTTTCACCAAATCTTGATGATACTTGGTGGTAATGATCAGTTCACTAATCCCACTTGGCTTCCCAACTTTCACTCTTCTAGGTTCAAGCGTTCGTTTCCAGTAACACTTTGAATTTTTAGGTTTCACTCTGTTTTCTGCTATATAGATAGATGTGTTTGAAACTCTAAATCAAACACGGTTTGTGCTAGCTCCTTGAAACTTGACCAAATGAAGTAGTTCTAAGTTCTATCTCTATGGTTTGTTTGCTCTTGAAGTACCCCATGCAGAGACTGGCGAAAAACACTTTCGTTTGAAAGGGGTTGCCCAGCTTCCAAAAAACTACTAGTTTGCTGAAATCTCAGCAAACCTTTTTTTCACCAAATCTTGATGATACTTGGTGGTAATGATCAGTTCACTAATCCCACTTGGCTGCCAATTTTTATTCTTCTAGATAGAAGCATTCGTTTCCAGTAACAGTTTGAAATTTTAGGTTTCACTCTGTTTTCTCCTACATAGATAGCTGTGTTTGGAATTCTAAATCAAACACGGTTTGTGCTAGCTCCTTGAAACTTGACCAAATGAAGTAGTTCTAAGTTCTATCTCTATGGTTTGTTTCCTCTTGAAGTACCCCTTGCAGAGACTGGCGAAAAACACTTTCGTTTGAAAGGGGTTGCCAAGCTTCCAAAAAACTACTAGTTTGCCGAAATCTGAGCAAACATTTTTTCACCAAATCTTGATGATACTTGGTGGTAATGATCAGTTCACTAATCCCACTTGGTTGCCCAATTTTTATTCTTCTAGATAGAAGCCTTCGTTTCCAGTAACAGTTTGAATTTTTAGGTTTCACTCTGTTTTCTCCTACATAGATAGCTGTGTTTGGAATTCTAAATCAAACACGGTTTGTGCTAGCTCCTTGAAACTTGACCAAATGAAGTACTTCTAAGTTCTATCGCTATGGTTTGTTTCCTCTTGAAGTACCCCATGCAGAGACTGGCGAAAAACACTTTCGTTTGAAAGGGGTGGCCAAGCTTCCAAAAAACTACTAGTTTGCTGAAATCTGAGCAAACATTTTTTCACCAAATCTTGATGATACTTGGTGGTAATGATCAGTTCACTAATCCCACTTTCCTGCCCAACTTTCACTCTCTAGGTTCAAGCGTTCGTTTCCATTAACACTTTGAATTTTTAGGTTTCACTCTGTTTCCTGCTATATAGATAGATGTGTTTGAAACTCTAAATCAAACACGGTTTGTGCTAGCTCCGTGAAACTTGACCAAATGAAGTAGTTCTAAGTTCTATCTCTGTGGTTTGTTTCCTCTTGAAGTACCCCATGTAGAGACTGGCGAAAAAAACTTTCGTTTGAAAGGGATTGCCAAGCTTCCAAAAAACTACTAGTTTGCTGAAATCTCAGCAAACATTTTTTTCACCAAATCTTGATGATACTTGGTGGTAATGATCAGTGCACTAAGCCCACTTGGCTGCCCAATTTTCACTCTTCTAGGTTCAAGCGTTCGTTTCCAGTAGCACTTTGAATTTTTAGGTTTCACTCTGTTTTCTGCTATATAGATAGATGTGTTTGAAACTCTAAATCAAACACAGTTTGTGCTAGCTCCGGGAAACTTGACCAAATGAAGTAGTTCCAAGTTCTATCTCTATGGTTTGTTTCCTCTTGAAGTACCCCATGCAGAGACTGGCGAAAAACACTTTCGTTTGAAAGGGGTTGCCAAGCTTCCAAAAAACTACTAGTTTGCTGAAATCTCAGCAAACATTTTTTCACCAAATCTTGATGATACTTGGTGGTAATGATCAGTTCACTAATCCCACTTGGCTGCCCAATTTTTATTCTTCTAGGTTGAAGCATTCGTTTCCAGTAACAGTTTGAATTTTTAGGTTTCACTCTGTTTTCTCCTACATAGATAGCTGTGTTTGGAATTCTAAATCAAACACGGTTTGTGCTAGCTCCTTGAAACTTGACCAAATGAAGTAGTTCTAAGTTCTATCTCTATGGTTTGTTTCCTCTTGAAGTACCCCTTGCAGAGACTGGCGAAAAACACTTTCGTTTGAAAGGGGTTGCCAAGCTTCCAAAAAACTACTAGTTTGCTGAAATCTCAGCAAACATTTTTTCACCAAATCTTGATGATACTTGGTGGTAATGATCAGTTCACTAATCCCACTTGGCTGCCCAACTTTCACTCTTCTAAGTTAAAGCGTTCGTTTCCTGTAATACTTTGAATTTTTAGGTTTCACTCTGTTTTCTGCTATATAGATAGATGTGTTTGAAACTCTAAATCAAACACGGTTTGTGCTAGCTCCTTGAAACTTGACCAAATGAAGTAGTTCTAAGTTCTATCTCTATGGTTTGTTTGCTCTTGAAGTACCCCATGCAGAGACTGGCGAAAAACACTTTCGTTTGAAAGGGGTTGCCAAGCTTCCAAAAAACTACTAGTTTGCTGAAATCTCAGAAAAACTTTTTTTCACCACATCTTGATGATACTTGGTGGTAATGATCAGTGCACTAATCCCACTTGGCTGCCCAATTTTTATTCTTCTAGATAGAAGCATTCGTTTCCAGTAACAGTTTGAATTTTTAGGTTTCACTCTGTTTTCTCCTACATAGATAGCTGTGTTTGGAATTCTAAATCAAACACGGTTTGTGCTAGCTCCTTGAAACTTGACCAAATGAAGTACTTCTAAGTTCTATCTCTATGGTTTGTTTCCTCTTGAAGTACCCCATGCAGAGACTGGCGAAAAACACTTTCGTTTGAAAGGGGTTGCCAAGCTTCCAAAAAACTACTAGTTTGCTGAAATCTCAGCAAACATTTTTTCACCAAATCTTGATGATACTTGGTGGTAATGATCAGTTCACTAATCTCACTTGGCTGCCCAAATTTTATTCTTTCAGGTTGAAGCATTCGTTTCCAGTAACAGTTTGAATTTTTAAGTTTCACTCTGTTTTCTCCTACATAGATAGCTGTGTTTGGAGTTCTAAATCAAACACGGTTTGTGCTAGCTCTGGGAAACTTGACCAAATGAAGTAGTTCCAAGTTCTATCTCTATGGTTTGTTTCCTCTTGAAGTACCCCATGCAGAGACTGGCAAAAAACACTTTCGTTTGAAAGGGGTTGCCAAGCTTCCAAAAAACTACTAGTTTGCTGAAATCTCAGCAAACATTTTTTCACCAAATCTTGATGATACTTGGTGGTAATGATCAGTTCACTAATCCCACTTGGCTTCCCAACTTTCACTCTTCTAGGTTCAAGCGTTCGTTTCCAGTAACACTTTGAATTTTTAGGTTTCACTCTGTTTTCTGCTATATAGATAGATGTGTTTGAAACTCTAAATCAAACACGGTTTGTGCTAGCTCCTTGAAACTTGACCAAATGAAGTAGTTCTAAGTTCTATCTCTATGGTTTGTTTGCTCTTGAAGTATCCCATGCAGAGACTGGCGAAAAACACTTTCGTTTGAAAGGGGTTGCCAAGCTTCCAAAAAACTACTAGTTTGCTGAAATCTCAGCAAACATTTTTTCACCAAATCTTGATGATACTTGGTGGTAATGATCAGTTCACTAATCTCACTTGGCTGCCCAAATTTTATTCTTTCAGGTTGAAGCATTCGTTTCCAGTAACAGTTTGAATTTTTAAGTTTCACTCTGTTTTCTCCTACATAGATAGCTGTGTTTGGAGTTCTAAATCAAACACGGTTTGTGCTAGCTCTGGGAAACTTGACCAAATGAAGTAGTTCCAAGTTCTATCTCTATGGTTTGTTTCCTCTTGAAGTACCCCATGCAGAGACTGGCAAAAAACACTTTCGTTTGAAAGGGGTTGCCAAGCTTCCAAAAAACTACTAGTTTGCTGAAATCTCAGCAAACATTTTTTCACCAAATCTTGATGATACTTGGTGGTAATGATCAGTTCACTAATCCCACTTGGCTTCCCAACTTTCACTCTTCTAGGTTCAAGCGTTCGTTTCCAGTAACACTTTGAATTTTTAGGTTTCACTCTGTTTTCTGCTATATAGATAGATGTGTTTGAAACTCTAAATCAAACACGGTTTGTGCTAGCTCCTTGAAACTTGACCAAATGAAGTAGTTCTAAGTTCTATCTCTATGGTTTGTTTGCTCTTGAAGTATCCCATGCAGAGACTGGCGAAAAACACTTTCGTTTGAAAGGGGTTGCCCAGCTTCCAAAAAACTACTAGTTTGCTGAAATCTCAGCAAACCTTTTTTTCACCAAATCTTGATGATACTTGGTGGTAATGATCAGTTCACTAATCCCACTTGGCTGCCAATTTTTATTCTTCTAGATAGAAGCATTCGTTTCCAGTAACAGTTTGAAATTTTAGGTTTCACTCTGTTTTCTCCTACATAGATAGCTGTGTTTGGAATTCTAAATCAAACACGGTTTGTGCTAGCTCCTTGAAACTTGACCAAATGAAGTAGTTCTAAGTTCTATCTCTATGGTTTGTTTCCTCTTGAAGTACCCCATGCAGAGACTGGCGAAAAACACTTTCGTTTGAAAGGGGTTGCCAAGCTTCCAAAAAACTACTAGTTTGCTGAAATCTCAGCAAACATTTTTTCACCAAATCTTGATGATACTTGGTGGTAATGATCAGTTCACTAATCCCACTTGGTTGCCCAATTTTTATTCTTCTAGATAGAAGCCTTCGTTTCCAGTAACAGTTTGAATTTTTAGGTTTCACTCTGTTTTCTCCTACATAGATAGCTGTGTTTGGAATTCTAAATCAAACACGGTTTGTGCTAGCTCCGTGAAACTTGACCAAATGAAGTAGTTCTAAGTTCTATCTCTGTGGTTTGTTTCCTCTTGAAGTACCCCATGCAGAGACTGGCGAAAAAAACTTTCGTTTGAAAGGGATTGCCAAGCTTCCAAAAAACTACTAGTTTGCTGAAATCTCAGCAAACATTTTTTTCACCAAATCTTGATGATACTTGGTGGTAATGATCAGTGCACTAAGCCCACTTGGCTGCCCAATTTTCACTCTTCTAGGTTCAAGCGTTCGTTTCCAGTAGCACTTTGAATTTTTAGGTTTCACTCTGTTTTCTGCTATATAGATAGATGTGTTTGAAACTCTAAATCAAACACAGTTTGTGCTAGCTCCGGGAAACTTGACCAAATGAAGTAGTTCCAAGTTCTATCTCTATGGTTTGTTTCCTCTTGAAGTACCCCATGCAGAGACTGGCGAAAAACACTTTCGTTTGAAAGGGGTTGCCAAGCTTCCAAAAAACTACTAGTTTGCTGAAATCTCAGCAAACATTTTTTCACCAAATCTTGATGATACTTGGTGGTAATGATCAGTTCACTAATCCCACTTGGCTGCCCAATTTTTATTCTTCTAGGTTGAAGCATTCGTTTCCAGTAACAGTTTGAATTTTTAGGTTTCACTCTGTTTTCTCCTACATAGATAGCTGTGTTTGGAATTCTAAATCAAACACGGTTTGTGCTAGCTCCTTGAAACTTGACCAAATGAAGTAGTTCTAAGTTCTATCTCTATGGTTTGTTTCCTCTTGAAGTACCCCTTGCAGAGACTGGCGAAAAACACTTTCGTTTGAAAGGGGTTGCCAAGCTTCCAAAAAACTACTAGTTTGCTGAAATCTCAGCAAACATTTTTTCACCAAATCTTGATGATACTTGGTGGTAATGATCAGTTCACTAATCCCACTTGGCTGCCCAACTTTCACTCTTCTAAGTTCAAGCGTTCGTTTCCTGTAATACTTTGAATTTTTAGGTTTCACTCTGTTTTCTGCTATATAGATAGATGTGTTTGAAACTCTAAATCAAACACGGTTTGTGCTAGCTCCTTGAAACTTGACCAAATGAAGTAGTTCTAAGTTCTATCTCTATGGTTTGTTTGCTCTTGAAGTACCCCATGCAGAGACTGGCGAAAAACACTTTCGTTTGAAAGGGGTTGCCAAGCTTCCAAAAAACTACTAGTTTGCTGAAATCTCAGAAAAACTTTTCTCACCAAATCTTGATGATACTTGGTGGTAATGATCAGTGCACTAATCCCACTTGGCTGCCCAATTTTTATTCTTCTAGATAGAAGCATTCGTTTCCAGTAACAGTTTGAATTTTTAGGTTTCACTCTGTTTTCTCCTACATAGATAGCTGTGTTTGGAATTCTAAATCAAACACGGTTTGTGCTAGCTCCTTGAAACTTGACCAAATGAAGTACTTCTAAGTTCTATCTCTATGGTTTGTTTCCTCTTGAAGTACCCCATGCAGAGACTGGCGAAAAACACTTTCGTTTGAAAGGGGTTGCCAAGCTTCCAAAAAACTACTAGTTTGCTGAAATCTCAGCAAACATTTTTTCACCAAATCTTGATGATACTTGGTGGTAATGATCAGTTCACTAATCCCACTTGGCTTCCCAACTTTCACTCTTCTAGGTTCAAGCGTTCGTTTCCAGTAACACTTTGAATTTTTAGGTTTCACTCTGTTTTCTGCTATATAGATAGATGTGTTTGAAACTCTAAATCAAACAAGGTTTGTGCTAGCTCCTTGAAACTTGACCAAATGAAGTAGTTCTAAGTTCTATCTCTATGGTTTGTTTCCTCTTGAAGTACCCCATGCAGAGACTGGCGAAAAACACTTTCGTTTGAAAGGGGTTGCCCAGCTTCCAAAAAACTACTAGTTTGCTGAAATCTCAGCAAACCTTTTTTTCACCAAATCTTGATGATACTTGGTGGTAATGATCAGTTCACTAATCCCACTTGGCTGCCAATTTTTATTCTTCTAGATAGAAGCATTCGTTTCCAGTAACAGTTTGAATTTTTAGGTTTCACTCTGTTTTCTCCTACATAGATAGCTGTGTTTGGAATTCTAAATCAAACACGGTTTGTGCTAGCTCCTTGAAACTTGACCAAATGAAGTAGTTCTAAGTTATATCTCTATGGTTTGTTTCCTCTTGAAGTACCCCATGCAGAGACTGGCGAAAAACACTTTCGTTTGAAAGGGGTTGCCAAGCTTCCAAAAAACTACTAGTTTGCTGAAATCTCAGCAAACATTTTTTCACCAAATCTTGATGATACTTGGTGGTAATGATCAGTTCACTAATCCCACTTGGTTGCCCAATTTTTATTCTTCTAGATAGAAGCCTTCGTTTCCAGTAACAGTTTGAATTTTTAGGTTTCACTCTGTTTTCTCCTACATAGATAGCTGTGTTTGGAATTCTAAATCAAACACGGTGTGTGCTAGCTCCTTGAAACTTGACCAAATGAAGTACTTCTAAGTTCTATCTCTATGGTTTGTTTCCTCTTGAAGTACCCCATGCAGAGACTGGCGAAAAACACTTTCGTTTGAAAGGGGTTGCCAAGCTTCCAAAAAACTACTAGTTTGCTGAAATCTGAGCAAACATTTTTTCACCAAATCTTGATGATACTTGGTGGTAATGATCAGTTCACTAATCCCACTTTCCTGCCCAACTTTCACTCTCTAGGTTCAAGCGTTCGTTTCCATTAACACTTTGAATTTTTAGGTTTCACTCTGTTTCCTGCTATATAGATAGATGTGTTTGAAACTCTAAATCAAACACGGTTTGTGCTAGCTCCGTGAAACTTGACCAAATGAAGTAGTTCTAAGTTCTATCTCTGTGGTTTGTTTCCTCTTGAAGTACCCCATGCAGAGACTGGCGAAAAAAACTTTCGTTTGAAAGGGATTGCCAAGCTTCCAAAAAACTACTAGTTTGCTGAAATCTCAGCAAACATTTTTTTCACCAAATCTTGATGATACTTGGTGGTAATGATCAGTGCACTATGCCCACTTGGCTGCCCAATTTTCACTCTTCTAGGTTCAAGCGTTCGTTTCCAGTAGCACTTTGAATTTTTAGGTTTCACTCTGTTTTCTGCTATATAGATAGATGTGTTTGAAACTCTAAATCAAACACGGTTTGTGCTAGCTCCGGGAAACTTGACCAAATGAAGTAGTTCCAAGTTCTATCTCTATGGTTTGTTTCCTCTTGAAGTACCCCATGCAGAGACTGGCGAAAAACACTTTCGTTTGAAAGGGGTTGCCAAGCCTCCAAAAAACTACTAGTTTGCTGAAATCTCAGCAAACATTTTTTCACCAAATCTTGATGATACTTGGTGGTAATGATCAGTTCACTAATCCCACTTGGCTGCCCAATTTTTATTCTTCTAGGTTGAAGCATTCGTTTCCAGTAACAGTTTGAATTTTTAGGTTTCACTCTGTTTTCTCCTACATAGATAGCTGTGTTTGGAATTCTAAATCAAACACGGTTTGTGCTAGCTCCTTGAAACTTGACCAAATGAAGTAGTTCTAAGTTCTATCTCTATGGTTTGTTTCCTCTTGAAGTACCCCTTGCAGAGACTGGCGAAAAACACTTTCGTTTGAAAGGGGTTGCCAAGCTTCCAAAAAACTACTAGTTTGCTGAAATCTCAGCAAACATTTTTTCACCAAATCTTGATGATACTTGGTGGTAATGATCAGTTCACTAATCCCACTTGGCTGCCCAACTTTCACTCTTCTAGGTTCAAGCGTTCGTTTCCAGTAATACTTTGAATTTTTAGGTTTCACTCTGTTTTCTGCTATATAGATAGATGTGTTTGAAACTCTAAATCAAACACGGTTTGTGCTAGCTCCTTGAAACTTGACCAAATGAAGTAGTTCTAAGTTCTATCTCTATGGTTTGTTTGCTCTTGAAGTACCCCATGCAGAGACTGGCGAAAAACACTTTCGTTTGAAAGGGGTTGCCAAGCTTCCAAAAAACTACTAGTTTGCTGAAATCTCAGAAAAACTTTTTTCACCAAATCTTGATGATACTTGGTGGTAATGATCAGTTCACTCATCCCACTTGGCTGCCCAATTTTTATTCTTCTAGGTTGAAGCATTCCTTTCCAGTAACAGTTTGAATTTTTAGGTTTCACTCCGTTTTCTCCTACATAGATAGCTGTGTTTGGAATTCTAAATCAAACACGGTTTGTGGTAGCTCCTTGAAACTTGACCAAATGAAGTAGTTCTAAGTTCTATCTCTATGGTTTGTTTCCTCTTGAAGTACCCCATGCAGAGACTGGCGAAAAACACTTTAGTTTGAAAGGGGTTGCCAAGCTTCCAAAAAACTACTGGTTTGCTGAAATCTCAGCAAACATTTTTTCACCAAATCTTGATGATACTTGGTGGTAATGATCAGTTCACTAATCCCACTTTCCTGCCCAACTTTCACTCTTCTAGGTTCAAGCGTTCGTTTCCATTAACACTTTGAATTTTTAGGTTTCACTCTGTTTTCTGCTATATAGATAGATGTGTTTGAAACTCTAAATCAAACACGGTTTGTGCTAGCTCCGTGAAACTTGACAAAATGAAGTAGTTCTAAGTTAGATCTCTATGGTTTGTTTCCTCTTGAAGTACCCCATGCAGAGACTGGCGAAAAAAACTTTCGTTTGAAAGGGATTGCCAAGCTTCCAAAAAACAACTAGTTTGCTTAAATCTCAGCAAACTTTTTTTCACCAAATCTTGATGATACTTGGTGGTCATGATCAGTGCACTAAGCCCACTTGGCTGCCCAATTTTTATTCTTCTAGATAGAAGCCTTCGTTTCCAGTAACAGTTTGAATTTTTAGGTTTCACTCTGTTTTCTCCTACATAGATAGCTGTGTTTGGAATTCTAAATCAAACACGGTTTGTGCTAGCTCCTTGAAACTTGACCAAATGAAGTACTTCTAAGTTCTATCTCTATGGTTTGTTTCCTCTTGAAGTACCCCATGCAGAGACTGGCGAAAAACACTTTCGTTTGAAAGGGGTTGCCAAGCTTCCAAAAAACTACTAGTTTGCTGAAATCTCAGCAAACATTTTTTCACCAAATTTTGATGATACTTGGTAGTAAAGATTAGTTCACTAATCTCACTTGGCTGCCCAAATTTTATTCTTTCAGGTTGAAGCATTCGTTTCCAGTAACAGTTTGAAATTTTAGGTTTCACTCTGTTTTCTCCTACATAGATAGCTGTGTTTGGAGTTCTAAATCAAACACGGTTTGTGCTAGCTCCGGGAAACTTGACCAAATGAAGTAGTTCCAAGTTCTATCTCTATGGTTTGTTTCCTCTTGAAGTACCCCATGCAGAGACTGGCAAAAAACACTTTCGTTAAAAAGGGGTTGCCATGCTTCCAAAAAAATACTAGTTTGCTGAAATCTCAGCAAACATTTTTTCACCAAATCTTGATGATACTTTGTGGTAATGATCAGTTCACTAATCCCACTTGGCTTCCCAACTTTCACTCTTCTAGGTTCAAGCGTTCGTTTCCAGTAACACTTTGAATTTTTAGGTTTCACTCTGTTTTCTGCTATATAGATAGATGTGTTTGAAACTCTAAATCAAACACGGTTTGTGCTAGCTCCTTGAAACTTGACCAAATGAAGTAGTTCTAAGTTCTATCTCTATGGTTTGTTTGCTCTTGAAGTACCACATGCAGAGACTGGCGAAAAACACTTTCGTTTGAAAGGGGTTGCCCAGCTTCCAAAAAACTACTAGTTTGCTAAAATCTGAGCAAACCTTTTTTTCACCAAATCTTGATGATACTTGGTGGTAATGATCAGTTCACTAATCCCACTTGGCTGCCAATTTTTATTCTTCTAGATAGAAGCATTCGTTTCCAGTAACAGTTTGAATTTTTAGGTTTCACTCTGTTTTCTCCTACATAGATAGCTGTGTTTGGAATTCTAAATCAAACACGGTTTGTGCTAGCTCCTTGAAACTTGACCAAATGAAGTAGTTCTAAGTTCTATCTCTATGGTTTGTTTCCTCTTGAAGTACCCCATGCAGAGACTGGCGAAAAACACTTTCGTTTGAAAGGGGTTGCCAAGCTTCCAAAAAACTACTAGTTTGCTGAAATCTCAGCAAACATTTTTTCACCAAATCTTGATGATACTTGGTGGTAATGATCAGTTCACTAATCCCACTTGGCTGCCCAATTTTTATTCTTCTAGGTTGAAGCATTCGTTTCCAGTAACAGTTTGAATTTTTAGGTTTCACTCTGTTTTCTCCTACATAGATAGCTGTGTTTGGAATTCTAAATCAAACACGGTTTGTGCTAGCTCCTTGAAACTTGACCAAATGAAGTACTTCTAAGTTCTATCTCTATGGTTTGTTTCCTCTTGAAGTACCCCATGCAGAGACTGGCGAAAAACACTTTCATTTGAAAGGGGGTGCCAAGCTTCCAAAAAACTACTAGTTTGCTGAAATCTGAGCAAACATTTTTTCACCAAATCTTGATGATACTTGGTGGTAATGATCAGTTCACTAATCCCACTTTCCTGCCCAACTTTCACTCTTCTAGGTTCAAGCGTTCGTTTCCATTAACACTTTGAATTTTTAGGTTTCACTCTGTTTTCTTCTATATAGATAGATGTGTTTGAAACTCTAAATCAAACACGGTTTGTGCTAGCTCCGTGAAACTTGACCAAATGAAGTAGTTCTAAGTTCTATCTCTGTGGTTTGTTTCCTCTTGAAGTACCCCATGCAGAGACTGGCGAAAAAAACTTTCGGTTGAAAGGGATTGCCAAGCTTCCAAAAAACTACTAGTTTGCTGAAATCTCAGCAAACATTTTTTTCACCAAATCTTGATGATACTTGGTGGTAATGATCAGTCCACTAAGCCCACTTGGCTGCAAAATTTTCACTCTTCTAGGTTCAAGCGTTCGTTTCCAGTAACACATTGAACTTTTAGGTTTCACTCTGTTTTCTGCTATATAGATAGATGTGTTTGAAACTCTAAATCAAAAACGGTTTGTGCTAGCTCCTTGAAACTTGACCAAATGAAGTAGTTCTAAGTTCTATCTCTATGGTTTGTTTCCTCTTGAAGTACCCCATGCAGAGACTGGCGAAAAACACTTTCGTTTGAAAGGGGTTGCCAAGCTTCCAAAAAACTACTAGTTTGCTGAAATCTCAGCAAACATTTTTTCACCAAATCTTCATGATACTTGGTGGTAATGATCAGTTCACTAATCCCACTTGGCTGCCCAATTTTTATTCTTCTAGGTTGAAGCATTCATTTCCAGTAACAGTTTGAAATTTTAGGTTTCACTCTGTTTTCTCCTACATAGATAGCTGTGTTTGGAATTCTAAATCAAACACGGTTTGTGCTAGCTCCTTGAAACTTGACCAAATGAAGTAGTTCTAAGTTCTATCTCTATGGTTTGTTTCCTCTTGAAGTACCCCATGCAGAGACTGGCGAAAAACACTTTCGTTTGAAAGGGTTGCCAAGCTTCCAAAAAACTACTAGTTTGCTGAAATCTCAGCAAACATTTTTTCTCCAAATCTTGATGATACTTGGTGGTAATGATCAGTTCACTAATCCCACTTGGCTGCCCAATTTTTATTCTTCTAGATAGAAGCGTTCGTTTCCATTAACACGTTGAATTTTTAGGTTTCACTCTTTTTTCTCCTACATAGATAGCTGTGTTTGGAATTCTAAGTCAAACACGGTTTGTGCTAGCCCCTGGAAACTTGACCAAATGAAGTAGTTCTATCCTATCTCTATGGTTTGTTTCCTCTTGAAGTACCCCTTGCAGAGACTGGCGAAAAACACTTTCGTTTGAAAGATGTTGCCAAGCTTCCAAAAAACTACTAGTTTGCTGAAATCTGAGCAAACATTTTTTCACCAAATCTTGATGATACTTGGTGGTAATGATCAGTTCACTAATCCCACTTTCCTGCCCAACTTTCACTCTTCTAGGTTCAAGCGTTCGTTTCCATTAACACTTTGAATTTTTAGGTTTCGCTCTGTTTTCTGCTATATAGATAGATGTGTTTGAAACTCTAAATCAAACACGGTTTGTGCTAGCTCCGTGAAACTTGACCAAATGAAGTAGTTCTAAGTTAGATCTTTATGGTTTGTTTCCTCTTGAAGTACCCCATGCAGAGACTGGCGAAAAAAACTTTCGTTTGAAAGGGATTGCCAAGCTTCCAAAAAACTACTAGTTTGCTGAAATCTCAGCAAACATTTTTTTCACCAAATCTTGATGATACTTGGTGGTAATGATCAGTGCACTAAGCCCACTTGGCTGCAAAATTTTCACTCTTCTAGGTTCAAGCGTTCGTTTCCAGTAGCACTTTGAATTTTTAGGTTTCACTCTGTTTTCTGCTATATAGATAGATGTGTTTGAAACTCTAAATCAAAAACGGTTTGTGCTAGCTCCTTGAAACTTGACCAAATGAAGTAGTTCTAAGTTCTATCTCTATGGTTTGTTTCCTCTTGAAGTACCCCATGCAGAGACTGGCGAAAAACACTTTCGTTTGAAAGGGGTTGCCAAGCTTCCAAAAAACTACTAGTTTGCTGAAATCTCAGCAAACATTTTTTCACCAAATCTTGATGATACTTGGTGGTAATGATCAGTTCACTAATCCCACTTGGCTGCCCAATTTTTATTCTTCTAGGTTGAAGCATTCGTTTCCAGTAACAGTTTGAAATTTTAGGTTTCACTCTGTTTTCTCCTACATAGATAGCTGTGTTTGGAATTCTAAATCAAACACGGTTTGTGCTAGCTCCTTGAAACTTGACCAAATGAAGTAGTTCTAAGTTCTATCTCTATGGTTTGTATCCTCTTGAAGTACCCCATGCAGAGACTGGCGAAAAACACTTTCGTTTGAAAGGGTTGCCAAGCTTCCAAAAAACTACTAGTTTGCTGAAATCTCAGGAAACATTTTTTCTTCAAAACTTGATGATACTTGGTGGTAATGATCAGTTCACTAATCCCACTTGGCTGCCCAATTTTTATTCTTCTAGATAGAAGCGTTCGTTTCCATTAACACTTTGAATTTTTAGGTTTCACTCTGTTTTCTCCTACATAGATAGCTGTGTTTGGAATTCTAAATCAAACACGGTTTGTGCTAGCTCCTTGAAACTTGACCAAATGAAGTAGTTCTAAGTTCTATCTCTATGGTTTGTTTCCTCTTGAAGTACCCCATGCAGAGACTGGCGAAAAACACTTTCGTTTGAAAGGGGTTGCCAAGCTTCCAAAAAACTACTAGTTTGCTGAAAACTCAGCAAACATTTTTTCACCAAATCTTGATGATACTTGGTGGTAATGATCAGTTCACTAATCCCACTTGGCTGCCCAATTTTTATTCTTCTAGGTTGAAGCATTCGTTTCCAGTAACAGTTTAAATTTTTAGGTTTCACTCTGTTTTCTCCTACATAGATAGCTGTGTTTGGAATTCTAAATCAAACACGGTTTGTGCTAGCTCCTTGAAACTTGACCAAATGAAGTACTTCTAAGTTCTATCTCTATGGTTTGTTTCCTCTTGAAGTACCCCATGCAGAGACTGGCGAAAAACACTTTCGTTTGAAAGGGGTTGCCAAGCTTCCAAAAAACTACTAGTTTGCTGAAATCTGAGCAAACATTTTTTCACCAAATCTTGATGATACTTGGTGGTAATGATCAGTTCACTAATCCCACTTTCCTGCCCAACTTTCACTCTTCTAGGTTCAAGCGTTCGTTTCCATTAACACTTTGAATTTTTAGGTTTCACTCTGTTTTCTTCTATATAGATAGATGTGTTTGAAACTCCAAATCAAACACGGTTTGTGCTAGCTCCGTGAAACTTGACCAAATGAAGTAGTTCTAAGTTCTATCTCTGTGGTTTGTTTCCTCTTGAAGTACCCCATGCAGAGACTGGCGAAAAAAACTTTCGTTTGAAAGGGTTTGCCAAGCTTCCAAAAAACTACTAGTTTGCTGAAATCTCAGCAAACATTTTTTTCACCAAATCTTGATGATACTTGGTGGTAATGATCAGTCCACTAAGCCCACTTGGCTGCAAAATTTTCACTCTTCTAGGTTCAAGCGTTCGTTTCCAGTAGCACTTTGAATTTTTAGGTTTCATTCTGTTTTCTGCTATATAGATAGATGTGTTTGAAACTCTAAATCAAAAACGGTTTGTGCTAGCTCCTTAAAACTTGACCAAATGAAGTAGTTCTAAGTTCTATCTCTATGGTTTGTTTCCTCTTGAAGTACCCCATGCAGAGACTGGCGAAAAACACTTTCGTTTGAAAGGGGTTGCCAAGCTTCCAAAAAACTACTAGTTTGCTGAAATCTCAGCAAACATTTTTTCACCAAATCTTGATGATACTTGGTGGTAATGATCAGTTCACTAATCCCACTTGGCTGCCCAATTTTTATTCTTCTAGGTTGAAGCATTCATTTCCAGTAACAGTTTGAAATTTTAGGTTTCACTCTGTTTTCTCCTACATAGATAGCTGTGTTTGGAATTCTAAATCAAACACGGTTTGTGCTAGCTCCTTGAAACTTGACCAAATGAAGTAGTTCTAAGTTCTATCTCTATGGTTTGTTTCCTCTTGAAGTACCCCATGCAGAGACTGGCGAAAAACACTTTCGTTTGAAAGGGTTGCCAAGCTTCCAAAAAACTACTAGTTTGCTGAAATCTCAGCAAACATTTTTTCTCCAAATCTTGATGATACTTGGTGGTAATGATCAGTTCACTAATACCACTTGGCTGCCCAATTTTTATTCTTCTAGATAGAAGCGTTCGTTTCCATTAACACTTTGAATTTTTAGGTTTCACTCTTTTTTCTCCTACATAGATAGCTGTGTTTGGAATTCTAAGTCAAACACGGTTTGTGCTAGCCCCTGGAAACTTGACCAAATGAAGTAGTTCTATTCTATCTCTATGGTTTGTTTCCTCTTGAAGTACCCCATGCAGAGACTGGCGAAAAACACTTTCGTTTGAAAGGTGTTGCCAAGCTTCCAAAAAACTACTAGTTTGCTGAAATCTGAGCAAACATTTTTTCACCAAATCTTGATGATACTTGGTGGTAATGATCAGTTCACTAATCCCACTTTCCTGCCCAACTTTCACTCTTCTAGGTTCAAGCGTTCGTTTCCATTAACACTTTGAATTTTTAGGTTTCGCTCTGTTTTCTGCTATATAGATAGATGTGTTTGAAACTCTAAATCAAACACGGTTTGTGCTAGCTCCGTGAAACTTGACCAAATGAAGTAGTTCTAAGTTAGATCTTTATGGTTTGTTTCCTCTTGAAGTACCCCATGCAGAGACTGGCGAAAAAAACTTTCGTTTGAAAGGGATTGCCAAGCTTCCAAAAAACTACTAGTTTGCTGAAATCTCAGCAAACATTTTTTTCACCAAATCTTGATGATACTTGGTGGTAATGATCAGTGCACTAAGCCCACTTGGCTGCAAAATTTTCACTCTTCTAGGTTCAATCGTTCGTTTCCAGTAGCACTTTGAATTTTTAGGTTTCACTCTGTTTTCTGCTGTGTAGATAGATGTGTTTGAAACTCTAAATCAAAAACGGTTTGTGCTAGCTCCTTGAAACTTGACCAAATGAAGTAGTTCTAAGTTCTATCTCTATGGTTTGTTTCCTCTTGAAGTACCCCATGCAGAGACTGGCGAAAAACACTTTCGTTTGAAAGGGGTTGCCAAGCTTCCAAAAAACTACTAGTTTGCTGAAATCTCAGCAAACATTTTTTCACCAAATCTTGATGATACTTGGTGGTAATGATCAGTTCACTAATCCCACTTGGCTGCCCAATTTTTATTCTTCTAGGTTGAAGCATTCGTTTCCAGTAACAGTTTGAAATTTTAGGTTTCACTCTGTTTTCTCCTACATAGATAGCTGTGTTTGGAATTCTAAATCAAACACGGTTTGTGCTAGCTCCTTGAAACTTGACCAAATGAAGTAGTTCTAAGTTCTATCTCTATGGTTTGTTTCCTCTTGAAGTACCCCATGCAGAGACTGGCGAAAAACACTTTCGTTTGAAAGGGTTGCCAAGCTTCCAAAAAACTACTAGTTTGCTGAAATCTCAGGAAACATTTTTTCTCCAAATCTTGATGATACTTGGTGGTAATGATCAGTTCACTAATCTCACTTGGCTGCCCAATTTTTATTCTTCTAGATAGAAGCGTTCGTTTCCATTAACACTTTGAATTTTTAGGTTTCACTCTGTTTTCTCCTACATAGATAGCTGTGTTTGGAATTCTAAGTCAAACACGGTTTGTGCTAGCCCCTGGAAACTTGACCAAATGAAGTAGTTCTATTCTATCTCTATGGTTTGTTTCCTCTTGAAGTACCCCATGCAGAGACTGGCGAAAAACACTTTCGTTTGAAAGGGGTTGCCAAGCTTCCAAAAAACTACTAGTTTGCTGAAATCTCAGCAAACATTTTTCACCAAATCTTGATGATACTTGGTGCTAATGATCAGTTCACTCATCCCACTTCGCTGCCCAATTTTTATTCTTCTAGGTTGAAGCATTCCTTTCCAGTAACAGTTTGAATTTTTAGGTTTCACTCTGTTTTCTCCTACATAGATAGCTGTGTTTGGAATTCTAAATCAAACACGGTTTGTGCTAGCTCCTGGAAACTTGACCAAATGAAGTAGTTCTAAGTTCTATCTCTATGGTTTGTTTTCTCTTGAAGTACCCCATGCAGAGACTGGCGAAAAACACTTTCATTTGAAAGGGGTTGCCAAGCTTCCAAAAAACTACTAGTTTGCTGAAATCTCAGCAAATATTTTTTCTCCAAATCTTGATGATACTTGGTGGTAATGATCAGTTCACTCATCCCACTTGGCTGCCCAATTTTTATTCTTCTAGGTTGAAGCATTCCTTTCCAGTAACAGTTTGAATTTTTAGGTTTCACTCCGTTTTCTCCTACATAGATAGCTGTGTTTGGAATTCTAAATCAAACACGGTTTGTGGTAGCTCCTTGAAACTTGACCAAATGAAGTAGTTCTAAGTTCTATCTCTATGGTTTGTTTCCTCTTGAAGTACCCCATGCAGAGACTGGCGAAAAACACTTTAGTTTGAAAGGGGTTGCCAAGCTTCCAAAAAACTACTGGTTTGCTGAAATCTCAGCAAACATTTTTTCACCAAATCTTGATGATACTTGGTGGTAATGATCAGTTCACTAATCCCACTTTCCTGCCCAACTTTCACTCTTCTAGGTTCAAGCGTTCGTTTCCATTAACACTTTGAATTTTTAGGTTTCACTCTGTTTTCTGCTATATAGATAGATGTGTTTGAAACTCTAAATCAAACACGGTTTGTGCTAGCTCCGTGAAACTTGACAAAATGAAGTAGTTCTAAGTTAGATCTCTATGGTTTGTTTCCTCTTGAAGTACCCCATGCAGAGACTGGCGAAAAAAACTTTCGTTTGAAAGGGATTGCCAAGCTTCCAAAAAACAACTAGTTTGCTTAAATCTCAGCAAACTTTTTTTCACCAAATCTTGATGATACTTGGTGGTAATGATCAGTGCACTAAGCCCACTTGGCTGCCCAATTTTTATTCTTCTAGATAGAAGCCTTCGTTTCCAGTAACAGTTTGAATTTTTAGGTTTCACTCTGTTTTCTCCTACATAGATAGCTGTGTTTGGAATTCTAAATCAAACACGGTTTGTGCTAGCTCCTTGAAACTTGACCAAATAAAGTAGTTCTAAGTTCTATCTCTATGGTTTGTTTCCTCTTGAAGTACCCCATGCAGAGACTGGCGAAAAACACTTTCGTTTGAAAGGGGTTGCCAAGCTTCCAAAAAACTACTGGTTTGCTGAAATCTCAGCAAACATTTTTTCACCAAATCTTGATGATACTTGGTGGTAATGATCAGTTCACTAATCCCACTTTCCTGCCCAACTTTCACTCTTCTAGGTTCAAGCGTTCGTTTCCATTAACACTTTGAATTTTTAGGTTTCACTCTGTTTTCTGCTATATAGATAGATGTGTTTGAAACTCTAAATCAAACACGGTTTGTGCTAGCTCCGTGAAACTTGACAAAATGAAGTAGTTCTAAGTTAGATCTCTATGGTTTGTTTCCTCTTGAAGTACCCCATGCAGAGACTGGCGAAAAAAACTTTCGTTTGAAAGGGATTGCCAAGCTTCCAAAAAACAACTAGTTTGCTTAAATCTCAGCAAACTTCTTTTCACCAAATCTTGATGATACTTGGTGGTAATGATCAGTGCACTAAGCCCACTTGGCTGCCCAATTTTTATTCTTCTAGATAGAAGCCTTCGTTTCCAGTAACAGTTTGAATTTTTAGGTTTCACTCTGTTTTCTCCTACATAGATAGCTGTGTTTGGAATTCTAAATCAAACACGGTTTGTGCTAGCTCCTTGAAACTTGACCAAATGAAGTACTTCTAAGTTCTATCTCTATGGTTTCTTTCCTCTTGAAGTACCCCATGCAGAGACTGGCGAAAAACACTTTAGTTTGAAAGGGGTTGCCAAGCTTCCAAAAAACTACTGGTTTGCTGAAATCTCAGCAAACATTTTTTCACCAAATCTTGATGATACTTGGTGGTAATGATCAGTTCACTAATCCCACTTTCCTGCCCAACTTTCACTCTTCTAGGTTCAAGCGTTCGTTTCCATTAACACTTTGAATTTTTAGGTTTCACTCTGTTTTCTGCTATATAGATAGATGTGTTTGAAACTCTAAATCAAACACGGTTTGTGCTAGCTCCGTGAAACTTGACAAAATGAAGTAGTTCTAAGTTAGATCTCTATGGTTTGTTTCCTCTTGAAGTACCCCATGCAGAGACTGGCGAAAAAAACTTTCGTTTGAAAGGGATTGCCAAGCTTCCAAAAAACAACTAGTTTGCTTAAATCTCAGCAAACTTTTTTTCACCAAATCTTGATGATACTTGGTGGTAATGATCAGTGCACTAAGCCCACTTGGCTGCCCAATTTTTATTCTTCTAGATAGAAGCCTTCGTTTCCAGTAACAGTTTGAATTTTTAGGTTTCACTCTGTTTTCTCCTACATAGATAGCTGTGTTTGGAATTCTAAATCAAACACGGTTTGTGCTAGCTCCTTGAAACTTGACCAAATGAAGTACTTCTAAGTTCTATCTTTATGGTTTGTTTCCTCTTGAAGTACCCCATGCAGAGACTGGCGAAAAAAACTTTCGTTTGAAAGGGGTTGCCAAGCTTCCAAAAAACTACTAGTTTGCTGAAATCTCAGCAAACATTTTTTCACCAAATCTTGATGATACTTGGTGGTAATGATCAGTTCACTAATCTCAATTGGCTGCCCAATTTTTATTCTTCTAGGTTGAAGCATTCGTTTCCAGTAACAGTTTGAAATTTTAGGTTTCACTCTGTTTTCTCCTACATAGATAGCTGTGTTTGGAATTCTAAATCAAACACGGTTTGTGCTAGCTCCTGGAAACTTGACCAAATGAAGTAGTTCTAAGTTCTATCTCTATGGTTTGTTTCCTCTTGAAGTACCCCATGCAGAGACTGGCGAAAAACACTTTCGTTTGAAAGGGTTGCCAAGCTTCCAAAAAACTACTAGTTTGCTGAAATCTCAGCAAACATTTTTTCACCAAATCTTGATGATACTTGGTGGTAATGATCAGTTCACTAATCCCACTTGGCTGCCCAATTTTTATTCTTCTAGATAGAAGCATTCGTTTCCAGTAACACTTTGAAATTTTAGGTTTCACTCTGTTTTCTGCTATATAGATAGATGTGTTTGAAACTCTAAATCAAACACTGTTTGTGCTAGCTCCGTGAAACGTGACCAAATGAAGTAGTTCTAAGTTCTATCTCTGTGGTTTGTTTCCTCTTGAAGTACCCCATGTAGAGACTGGTGAAAAACACTTTCGTTTGAAAGGGGTTGCCAAGCTTCCAAAAAACTACTAGTTTGCTGAAATCTCAGCAAACCTTTTTTCACCAAATCTTGATGAAACATGGTGGTAATGATCAGTTCACTAATCCCACTTGGCTGCAAAATTTTTATTCTTCTAGGTTGAAACATTCTTTTCTAGTTACAGTATGAATTTTTAGGTTTCACTCTGTTTTCTCCTACATAGATAGCTGTGTTTGGAATTCTAAATCAAACACGGTTTGTGCTAGCTCCTGGAAACTTGACCAAATGAATTAGTTCTAATTTCTATCTCTATGGTTTGTTTCCTCTTGAAGTACCCCATGCAGAGACTGGCGAAAAACACTTTTGTTTGAAAGGGGTTGCCAAGCTTCCAAAAAACTACTAGTTTGCTGAAATCTCAGCAAACATTTTTTCACCAAATCTTGATGATACTTGGTGGTAATGATCAGTTCACTAATCCCACTTTCCTGCCCAACTATCACTCTTCTAGGTTCAAGCGTTAGTTTCCATTAACACTTTGAATTTTTAGGTTTCACTCTGTTTTCTGCTATATAGATAGATGTGTTTGAAACTCTAAATCAAACACGGTTTGTGCTAGCTCCGTGAAACTTGACAAAATGAAGTAGTTCTAAGTTAGATCTTTATGGTTTGTTTCCTCTTGAAGTACCCCATGCAGAGACTGGCAAAAAAAACTTTCGTTTGAAAAGGATTGCCAAGCTTCCAAAAAACAACTAGTTTGCTTAAATCTCAGCAAACTTTTTTTCACCAAATCTTGATGATACTTGGTGGTAATGATCAGTGCACTAAGCCCACTTGGCTGCCCAATTTTTATTCTTCTAGATAGAAGCATTCGTTTCCAGTAACAGTTTGAATTTTTAGGTTTCACTCTGTTTTCTCCTACATAGATAGCTGTGTTTGGAATTCTAAATCAAACACGGTTTGTGCTAGCTCCTGGAAACTTGACCAAATGAAGTAGTTCTAAGTTCTATCTCTATGGTTTGTTTCCTCTTGAAGTACCCCATGCAGAGACTGGCGAAAAACACTTTCGTTTGAAAGGGGTTGCCAAGCTTCCAAAAAACTACTAGTTTGCTGAAATCTCAGCAAATATTTTTTCACCAAATCTTGATGATACTTGGTGGTAATGATCAGTTCACTAATCTCACTTGGCTGCCCAAATTTTATTCTTTCAGGTTGAAGCATTCGTTTCCAGTAACAGTTTGAATATTTAGGTTTCATCTGTTTTCTCCTACATAGATAGCTGTGTTTGGAGTTCTAAATCAAACAGTGTTTGTGATAGCTCCGGGAAACTTGACCAAATGAAGTAGTTCCAAGTTCTATCTCTATGGTTTGTTTCCTCTTGAAGTACCCCATGCAGAGACTGGCAAAAAACACTTTCGTTTGAAAGGGGTTGCCAAGCTTATAAAAAACTACTAGTTTGCTGAAATCTCAGCAAACATTTTTTCACCAAATCTTGATGATACTTGGTGGTAATGATCAGTTCACTAATCCCACTTGGCTTCCCAACTTTCCCTCTTCTAGGTTCAAGCGTTCGTTTCCAGTAACACTTTGAATTTTTAGGTTTCACTCTGTTTTCTGCTATATAGATAGATGTGTTTGAAACTCTAAATCAAACACGGTTTGTGCTAGCTCCTTGAAACTTGACCAAATGAAGTAGTTCTAAGTTCTATCTCTATGGTTTGTTTGCTCTTGAAGTACCCCATGCAGAGACTGGCGAAAAACACTTTCGTTTGAAACGGGTTGCCCAGCTTCCAAAAAACTACTAGTTTGCTGAAATCTCAGCCAACCTTTTTTTCACCAAATCTTGATGATACTTGGTGGTAATGATCAGTTCACTAATCCCACTTGGCTGCCAATTTTTATTCTTCTAGATAGAAGCATTCGTTTCCAGTAACAGTTTGAATTTTTAGGTTTCACTCTGTTTTCTCCTACATAGATAGCCGTGTTTGGAATTCTAAAATAAACACGGTTTGTGCTACCTCCTTGAAACTTGACCAAATGAAGTAGTTCTAAGTTCTATCTCTATGGTGTGTTTCCTCTTGAAGTACCCCATGCAGAGACTGGCGAAAAACACTTTCGTTTGAAAGGGGTTGCCAAGCTTCCAAAAAACTACTAGTTTGCTGAAATCTCAGCAAACATTTTTTCACCAAATCTTGATGATACTTGGTGGTAATGATCAGTTCACTAATCCCACTTGGTTGCCCAATTTATATTCTTCTAGATAGAAGCATTCGTTTTTGGTAACAGTTTGAATTTTTAGGTTTCACTCTGTTTTCTCCTACATAGATAGCTGTGTTTGGAATTCTAAATCAAACACGGTTTGTGCTAGCTCCTTGAAACTTGACCAAATGAAGTACTTCTAAGTTCAATCTCTATGGTTTGTTTCCTCTTGAAGTACCCCATGCAGAGACTGGCGAAAAACACTTTCGTTTGAAAGGGGTTGCCAAGCTTCCAAAAAACTACTAGTTTTCTGAAATATCAGCAAACATTTTTTCACCAAATCTTGATGATACTTGGTGGTAATGATCAGTTCACTAATCCCACTTTCCTGCCCAAGTTTCATTCTTCTAGGTTCAAGCGTTCGTTTCCATTAACACTTTGAATTTTTAGGTTTCACTCTGTTTTCTGCTATATAGATAGATGTGTTTGAAACTCTAAATCAAACACGGTTTGTGCTAGCTCCGTGAAACTTGACCAAATGAAGTACTTCTAAGTTCTATCTCTGTGGTTTGTTTCCTCTTGAAGTACCCCATGCAGAGACTGGCGAAAAAAACTTTCGTTTGAAATTGATTGCCATGCTTCCAAAAAATTACTAGTTTGCTGAAATCTCAGCAAACTTTTTTTCACCAAACCTTGATGATACTTGGTGGTAATGATCAGTGCACTAAGCCCACTTGGCTGCCCAATTTTTATTCTTCTAGATAGAAGCATTCGTTTCCAGTAACACTTTGAATTTTTAGGTTTCACTCTGTTTTCTGCTATATAGATAGATGTGTTTGAAACTCTAAATCAAACACTGTTTGTGCTAGCTCCTTGAAACTTGACCAAATGAAGTAGTTCTAAGTTCTATCTCTATGGTTTGTTTCCTCTTGAAGTACCCCATGCAGAGACTGGCGAAAAACACTTTCGTTTGAAAGGGGTTGCCAAGCTTCCAAAAAACTACTAGTTTGCTGAAATCTCAGCAAACATTTTTTCACCAAATCTTGATGATACTTGGTGGTAATGATCAGTTCACTAATCCCACTTGACTGCCCAACTTTCACTCTTCTAGGTTCAAGCGTTCGTTTCCAGTAACACTTTGAATTTTTTAGGTTTCACTCTGTTTTCTGCTATATAGATTGATGTGTTTGAAACTCTAAATCAAACACGGTTTGTGCTAGCTCCTTGAAACTTGACCAAATGAAGTAGTTCTAAGTTCTATCTCTATGGTTTGTTTGCTCCTGAAGTACCCCATGCAGAGACTGGCGAAAAACACTTTCGTTTGAAAGGGGTTGCCAAGCTTCCAAAAAACTACTAGTTTGCTGAAATCTCAGAAAAACTTTTTTCACCAAATTTTGATGATACTTGGTGGTAATGATCAGTTCACTAATCCCACTTGGCTGCCCAATTTTTATTCTTCTAGGTAGAAGCATTCGTTTCCAGTAACAGTTTGAATTTTTAGGTTTCACTCTGTTTTCTCCTACATAGATAGCTGTGTTGGGAATTCTAAATCAAACACGGTTTGTGCTAGCTCCTGGAAACTTGACCAAATGAAGTAGTTCTAAGTTCTATCTCTATGGTTTGTTTCCTCTTGAGGTACCCCATGCAGAGACTGGCGAAAAACACTTTCGTTTGAAAGGAGTTGCCAAGCTTCCAAAAAAACTACTAGTTTGCTGAAATCTCAGCAAACATTTTTACACCAAATCTTGATGATACTTGGTGGTAATGATCAGTTCACTAATCCCACTTGGCTGCCCAAATTTCACTCTTCTAGGTTCAAGCGTTCGTTTCCATTAACACTTTGAATTTTTAGGTTTCACTCTGTTTTCTGCTATATAGATAGATGTGTTTGAAACTCTAAATCAAACACGGTTTGTGCTAGCTCCGTGAAACTTGAAAAAATGAAGTAGTTCTAAGTTCTATCTCTGTGGTTTGTTTCCTCTTGAAGTACCCCATGCAGAGACTGGCGAAAAACACTTTCGTTTGAAAGGGGTTGCCAAGCTTCCAAAAAACTACTAGTTTGCTGAAATCTCAGCAAACCTTTTTTCACCAAATCTTGAGGAAACATGGTGGTAATGATCACTTCACTAATCCCACTTGCCTGCCCAATTTTTATTCTTCTAGAATGAAACATTCTTTTCTAGTAACAGTATGAATTTTTAGGTTTCACTCTGTTTTCTCCTACATAGATAGCTGTGTTTGGAATTCTAAATCAAACACGGTTTGTGCTAGCTCCTGGAAACTTGACCAAATGAAGTAGTTCTAAGTTCTATCTCTATGGTTTGTTTCCTCTTGAAGTCCCCCATGCAGAGACTGGCGAAAATCACTTTTGTTTGAAAGGGGTTGCCAAGCTTCCAAAAAACTACTAGTTTGCTGAAATCTCAGCAAACATTTTTTCACCAAATCTTGATGATACTTGGTGGTAATGATCAGTTCACTAATCCCACTTTCCTGCCCAACTTTCACTCTTCTAGGTTCAAGCGTTCGTTTCCATTAACACTTTGAATTTTTAGGTTTCACTCTGTTTTCTGCTATATAGATAGATGTGTTTGAAACTCTAAATCAAACACGGTTTGTGCTAGCTCCGTGAAACTTGACAAAATGAAGTAGTTCTAAGTTAGATCTCTATGGTTTGTTTCCTCTTGAAGTACCCCATGCAGAGACTTGCGAAAAAAACTTTCGTTTGAAAGGGATTGCCAAGCTTCCAAAAAACTACCAGTTTGCTGAAATCTCAGCAAACTTTTTTTCACCAAAACTTGATGATACTTGGTGGTAATGATCAGTGCACTAAGCCCACATGGATGCCCAATGTTCACTCTTCTAGGTTCAAGCGTTCGTTTCCAGTAGCACTTTGAATTTTTAGGTTTCACTCTGTTTTCTGCTATATAGATAGATGTGTTTGAAACTCTAAATCAAAAACGGTTTGTGCTAGCTCTTGAAACTTGACCAAATGAAGTAGTTCTAAGTTCTATCTCTATGGTTTGTTTCCTCTTGAAGTACCCCATGCAGAGACTGGCGAAAAACACTTTCGTTTGAAAGGGGTTGCCAAGCTTCCAAAAAACTACTAGTTTGCTGAAATCTCAGCAAACATTTTTTCACCAAATCTTGATGATACTTGGTGGTAATGATCAGTTCACTAATCCCACTTGGCTGCCCAATTTTTATTCTTCTAGGCTGATGCATTCGTTTCCAGTAACAGTTTGAAATTTTAGGTTTCACTCTGTTTTCTCCTACATAGATAGCTGTGTTTGGAATTCTAAATCAAACACGGTTTGTGCTAGTTCCTTGAAACTTGACCAAATGACGTTCTTCTAAGTTCTATCTCTATGGTTTGTTTCCTCTTGAAGTACCCCATGCAGAGACTGGCGAAAAACACTTTCGTTTGAAAGGGGTTGCCAAGCTTCCAAAAAACTACTAGTTTGCTGAAATCTCAGCAAACTTTTTTTCACCAAATCTTGATGATACTTGGTGGTAATGATCAGTGCACTAAGCCCACTTGGTTGCCCAATTTTCACTCTTCTAGGTTCAAGCGTTCGTTTCCAGTAGCACTTTTGAATTTTTAGGTTTCACTCTGTTTTCTGCTATATAGATAGATGTGTTTGAAACTCTAAATGAAACACGGTTTGTGCTAGCTCCTTGAAACTTGACCAAATGAAGTAGTTCTAAGTTCTATCTCTATGGTTTGTTTCCTCTTGAAGTACCCCATGCAGAGACTGGCGAAAAACACTTTCGTTTGAAAGGGGTTGCCAAGCTTCCAAAAAACTACTAGTTTGCTGAAATCTCAGCAAATATTTTTTCACCAAATCTTGATGATACTTGGTGGTAATGATCAGGTCACTAATCCCACTTGGCTGCCCAATTTTTATTCTTCTAGGTTGAAGCATTCGTTTCCACTAACAGTTTGAAATTTTAGGTTTCACTCTGTTTTCTCCTACATAGATAGCTGTGTTTGGAATTCTAAATCAAACACGGTTTGTGCTAGCTCCTTGAAACTTGACCAAATGAAGTAGTTCTAAGTTCTATCTCTATGGTTTGTTTCCTCTTGAAGTACCCCATGCAGAGACTGGCGAAAACCACTTTCGTTTGAAAGGGGTTGCCAAGCTTCCAAAAAACTACTAGTTTGCTGAAATCTCAGCAAACATTTTTTCACCAAATCTTGATGATACTTGGTGGTAATGATCAGTTCACTAATCCCACTTGGCTGCCCAACTTTCACTCTTCTAGGTTCAAGCGTTCGTTTCCAGTAACACTTTGAATTTTTTAGGTTTCACTCTGTTTTCTGCTATATAGATAGATGTGTTTGAAACTCTAAATCAAACACGGTTTGTGCTAGCTCCTTGAAACTTGACCAAATGAAGTAGTTCTAAGTTCTATCTCTATGGTTTGTTTGCTCTTGAAGTACCCCATGCAGAGACTGGCGAAAAAAAACTTTCGTTTGAAAGGGATTGCCAAGCTTCCAAAAAACAACTAGTTTGCTTAAATCTCAGCAAACTTTTTTTCACCAAATCTTGATGATACTTGGTGGTAATGATCAGTGCACTAAGCCCACTTGGCTGCCCAATTTTTATTCTTCTAGATAGAAGCATTCGTTTCCAGTAACAGTTTGAATTTTTAGGTTTCACTCTGTTTTCTCCTACATAGATAGCTGTGTTTGGAATTCTAAATCAAACACGGTTTGTGCTAGCTCCTGGAAACTTGACCAAATGAAGTAGTTCTAAGTTCTATCTCTATGGTTTGTTTCCTCTTGAAGTACCCCATGCAGAGACTGGCGAAAAACACTTTCGTTTGAAAGGGGTTGCCAAGCTTCCAAAAAACTACTAGTTTGCTGAAATCTCAGCAAACATTTTTTAACCAAATCTTGATGATACTTGGTGGTAATGATCAGTTCACTAATCTCACTTGGCTGCCCAAATTTTATTCTTTCAGGTTGAAGCATTCGTTTCCAGTAACAGTTTGAATATTTAGGTTTCACTCTGTTTTCTCCTACATAGATAGCTGTGTTTGGAGTTCTAAATCAAACAGTGTTTGTGATAGCTCCGGGAAACTTGACCAAATGAAGTAGTTCCAAGTTCTATCTCTATGGTTTGTTTCCTCTTGAAGTACCCCATGCAGAGACTGGCAAAAAACACTTTCGTTTGAAAGGGGTTGCCAAGCTTCCAAAAAACTACTAGTTTGCTGAAATCTCAGCAAACATTTTTTCACCAAATCTTGATGATACTTGGTGGTAATGATCAGTTCACTAATCCCACTTGGCTTCCCAACTTTCCCTCTTCTAGGTTCAAGCGTTCGTTTCCAGTAACACTTTGAATTTTTAGGTTTCACTCTGTTTTCTGCTATATATATAGATGTGTTTGAAACTCTAAATCAAACACGGTTTGTGCTAGCTCCTTGAAACTTGACCAAATGAAGTAGTTCTAAGTTCTATCTCTATGGATTGTTTGCTCTTGAAGTACCCCATGCAGAGACTGGCGAAAAACACTTTCGTTTGAAAGGGGTTGCCCAGCTTCCAAAAAACTACTAGTTTGCTGAAATCTCCGCCAACCTTTTTTTCACCAAATCTTGATGATACTTGGTGGTAATGATCAGTTCACTAATCCCACTTGGCTGCCAATTTTTATTCTTCTAGATAGAAGCATTCGTTTCCAGTAACAGTTTGAATTTTTAGGTTTCACTCTGTTTTCTCCTACATAGATAGCCGGGTTTGGAATTCTAAAATAAACACGGTTTGTGCTAGCTCCTTGAAACTTGACCAAATGAAGTAGTTCTAAGTTCTATCTCTATGGTTTGTTTCCTCTTGAAGTACCCCATGCAGAGACTGGCGAAAAACACTTTCGTTTGAAAGGGGTTGCCAAGCTTCCAAAAAACTACTAGTTTGCTGAAATCTCAGCAAACATTTTTTCACCAAATCTTGATGATACTTGGTGGTAATGATCAGTTCACTAATCCCACTTGGTTGCCCAATTTATATTCTTCTAGATAGAAGCATTCGTTTTTAGTAACAGTTTGAATTTTTAGGTTTCACTCTGTTTTCTCCTACATAGATAGCTGTGTTTGGAATTCTAAATCAAACACGGTTTGTGCTAGCTCCTTGAAACTTGACCAAATGAAGTAGTTCTAAGTTCTATCTCTATGGTTTGTTTCCTCTTGAAGTACCCCATGCAGAGACTGGCGAAAAACACTTTCGTTTGAAAGGGGTTGCCAAGCTTCCAAAAAACTACTAGTTTGCTGAAATCTGAGCAAACATTTTTTCACCAAATCTTGATGATACTTGGTGGTAATGATCAGTTCACTAGTCCCACTTTCCTGCCCAACTTTCATTCTTCTAGGTTCAAGCGTTCGTTTCCATTAACACTTTGAATTTTTAGGTTTCACTCTGTTTTCTGCTATATAGATAGATGTGTTTGAAACTCTAAATCAAACACGGTTTGTGCTAGCTCCGTGAAACTTGACCAAATGAAGTACTTCTAAGTTCTATATCTGTGGTTTGTTTCCTCTTGAAGTACCCCATGCAGAGACTGGCGAAAAAAACTTTCGTTTGAAAGGGATTGCCATGCTTCCAAAAAACTACTAGTTTGCTGAAATCTCAGCAAACTTTTTTTCACCAAACCTTGATGATACTTGGTGGTAATGATCAGTGCACTAAGCCCACTTGGCTGCCCAATTTTTATTCTTCTAGATAGAAGCATTCGTTTCCAGTAACACTTTGAATTTTTAGGTTTCACTCTGTTTTCTCCTACATAGATAGCTGTGTTTGGAATTCTAAATCAAACACGGTTTGTGCTAGCTCCTGGAAACTTGACCAAATGAAGTAGTTCTAAGTTCTATCTCTATGGTTTGTTTCCTCTTGAAGTCCCCCATGCAGAGACTGGCGAAAATCACTTTTGTTTGAAAGGGGTTGCCAAGCTTCCAAAAAACTACAAGTTTGCTGAAATCTCAGCAAACTTTTTTTCACCAAATCTTGATGACACTTGGTGGTAATGATCAGTGCACTAAGCCCACTTGGCTGCCCAATGTTCAAACTTCTAGGTTCAAGCGTTCGTTTCCAGTAGCACTTTGAATTTTTAGGTTTCACTCTGTTTTCTGCTATATAGATAGATGTGTTTGAAACTCTAAATCAAAAACGGTTTGTGCTAGCTCCTTGAAACTTGACCAAATGAAGTAGTTCTAAGTTCTATCTCTATGGTTTGTTTCCTCTTGAAGTACCCCATGCAGAGACTGGCGAAAAACACTTTCGTTTGAAAGGGGTTGCCAAGCTTCCAAAAAACTACTAGTTTTCTGAAATCTCAGCAAACATTTTTTCACCAAATCTTGATGATACTTGGTGGTAATGATCAGTTCACTAATCCCACTTGGCTGCCCAATTTTTATTCTTCTAGGCTGAAGCATTCGTTTCCAGTAACAGTTTGAAATTTTAGGTTTCACTCTGTTTTCTCCTACATAGATAGCTGTGTTTGGAATTCTGAATCAAACACGGTTTGTGCTAGCTCCTTGAAACTTGACCAAATGAAGTACTTCTAAGTTCTATCTCTATGGTTTGTTTCCTCTTGAAGTACCCAGTGCAGAGACTGGCGAAAAACACTTTCGTTTGAAAGGGGTTGCCAATCTTCCAAAAAACTACTAGTTTGCTGAAATCTCAGCAAACTTTTTTTCACCAAATCTTGATGACACTTGGTGGTAATGATCAGTGCACTAAGCCCACTTGGCTGCCCAATTTTCACTCTTCTAGGTTCAAGCGTTCGTTTCCAGTAGCACTTTGAATTTTTAGGTTTCACTCTGTTTTCTGCTATATAGATAGATGTGTTTGAAACTCTAAATCAAACACGGTTTGTGCTAGCTCCTTGAAACTTGACCAAATGAAGTAGTTCTAAGTTCTATCTCTATGGTTTGTTTCCTCTTGAAGTACCCCATGCAGAGACTGGCGAAAAACACTTTCGTTTGAAAGGGGTTGCCAAGCTTCCAAAAAACTACTAGTTTGCTGAAATCTCAGAAAAACTTTTTTCACCAAATTTTGATGATACTTGGTGGTAATGATCAGTTCACTAATCCCACTTGGCTGCCCAATTTTTATTCTTCTAGGTAGAAGCATTCGTTTCCAGTAACAGTTTGAATTTTTAGGTTTCACTCTGTTTTCTCCTACATAGATAGCTGTGTTGGGAATTCTAAATCAAACACGGTTTGTGCTAGCTCCTGGAAACTTGACCAAATGAAGTAGTTCTAAGTTCTATCTCTATGGTTTGTTTCCTCTTGAGGTACCCCATGCAGAGACTGGCGAAAAACACTTTCGTTTGAAAGGGGTTGCCAAGCTTCCAAAAAAATTACTAGTTTGCTGAAATCTCAGCAAACATTTTTACACCAAATCTTGATGATACTTGGTGGTAATGATCAGTTCACTAATCCCACTTGGCTGCCCAACTTTCACTCTTCTAGGTTCAAGCGTTCGTTTCCATTAACACTTTGAATTTTTAGGTTTCACTCTGTTTTCTGCTATATAGATAGATGTGTTTGAAACTCTAAATCAAACACGGTTTGTGCTAGCTCCGTGAAACTTGACCAAATGAAGTAGTTCTAAGTTCTATCTCTGTGGTTTGTTTCCTCTTGAAGTACCCCATGCAGAGACTGGCGAAAAACACTTTCGTTTGAAAGGGGTTGCCAAGCTTCCAAAAAACTACTAGTTTGCTGAAATCTCAGCAAACCTTTTTTCACCAAACCTTGATGAAACATGGTGGTAATGATCAGTTCACTAATCCCACTTGGCTGCCCAATTTTTATTCTTCTAGGTTGAAACATTCTTTTCTAGTAACAGTATGAATTTTTAGGTTTCACTCTGTTTTCTCCTACATAGATAGCTGTGTTTGGAATTCTAAATCAAACACGGTTTGTGCTAGCTCCTGGAAACTTGACCAAATGAAGTAGTTCTAAGTTCTATCTCTATGGTTTGTTTCCTCTTGAAGTCCCCCATGCAGAGACTGGCGAAAATCACTTTTGTTTGAAAGGGGTTGCCAAGCTTCCAAAAAACTACAAGTTTGCTGAAATCTCAGCAAACTTTTTTTCACCAAATCTTGATGACACTTGGTGGTAATGATCAGTGCACTAAGCCCACTTGGCTGCCCAATGTTCAAACTTCTAGGTTCAAGCGTTCGTTTCCAGTAGCACTTTGAATTTTTAGGTTTCACTCTGTTTTCTGCTATATAGATAGATGTGTTTGAAACTCTAAATCAAAAACGGTTTGTGCTAGCTCCTTGAAACTTGACCAAATGAAGTAGTTCTAAGTTCTATCTCTATGGTTTGTTTCCTCTTGAAGTACCCCATGCAGAGACTGGCGAAAAACACTTTCGTTTGAAAGGGGTTGCCAAGCTTCCAAAAAACTACTAGTTTTCTGAAATCTCAGCAAACATTTTTTCACCAAATCTTGATGATACTTGGTGGTAATGATCAGTTCACTAATCCCACTTGGCTGCCCAATTTTTATTCTTCTAGGCTGAAGCATTCGTTTCCAGTAACAGTTTGAAATTTTAGGTTTCACTCTGTTTTCTCCTACATAGATAGCTGTGTTTGGAATTCTGAATCAAACACGGTTTGTGCTAGCTCCTTGAAACTTGACCAAATGAAGTACTTCTAAGTTCTATCTCTATGGTTTGTTTCCTCTTGAAGTACCCAGTGCAGAGACTTTCGAAAAACACTTTCATTTGAAAGGGGTTGCCAATCTTTCAAAAAACTACTAGTTTGCTGAAATCTCAGCAAACTTTTTTTCACCAAATCTTGATGACACTTGGTGGTAATGATCAGTGCACTAAGCCCACTTGGCTGCCCAATTTTCACTCTTCTAGGTTCAAGCGTTCGTTTCCAGTAGCACTTTGAATTTTTAGGTTTCACTCTGTTTTCTGCTATATAGATAGATGTGTTTGAAACTCTAAATCAAACACGGTTTGTGCTAGCTCCTTGAAACTTGACCAAATGAAGTAGTTCTAAGTTCTATCTCTATGGTTTGTTTCCTCTTGAAGTACCCCATGCAGAGACTGGCGAAAAACACTTTCGTTTGAAAGGGGTTGCCAAGCTTCCAAAAAACTACTAGTTTGCTGAAATCTCAGCAAATATTTTTTCACCAAATCTTGATGATACTTGGTGGTAAAGATCAGTTCACTAATCCCACTTGGCTGCCCAATTTTTATTCTTGTAGGTTGAAGCATTCGTTTCCACTAGGAGTTTGAAATTTTAGGTTTCACTCTGTTTTCTCCTACATAGATAGCTGTGTTTGGAATTCTAAATCAAACACGGTTTGTGCTAGCTCCTTGAAACTTGACCAAATGAAGTAGTTCTAAGTTCTATCTCTATGGTTTGTTTCCTCTTGAAGTACCCCATGGAGAGACTGGCGAAAAACACTTTCGTTTGAAAGGGGTTGCCAAGCTTCCAAAAAACTACTAGTTTGCTGAAATCTCAGCAAACATTTTTTCACCAAATCTTGATGATACTTGGTGGTAATGATCAGTTCACTAATCCCACTTGGCTGCCCAACTTTCACTCTTCTAGGTTCAAGCGTTCGTTTCCAGTAACACTTTGAATTTTTTAGGTTTCACTCTGTTTTCTGCTATATAGATAGATGTGTTTGAAACTCTAAATCAAACACGGTTTGTGCTAGCTCCTTGAAACTTGACCAAATGAAGTAGTTCTAAGTTCTATCTCTATGGTTTGTTTGCTCTTGAAGTACCCCATGCAGAGACTGGCGAAAAACACTTTCGTTTGAAAGGGGTTGCCAAGCTTCCAAAAAACTACAAGTTTGCGGAAATCTCAGCAAACTTTTTTTCACCAAATCTTGATGATACTTGGTGGTAATGATCAGTGCACTAAGCCCACTTGGCTGCCCAATTTTCACTCTTCTAGGTTCAAGCGTTCGTTTCCAGTAGCACTTTGAATTTTTAGGTTTCACTCTGTTTTCTGCTATATAGATAGATGTGTTTGAAACATTAAATCAAAAACGGTTTGTGCTAGCTCCTTGAATCTTGACCAAATGAAGTAGTTCTAAGTTCTATCTCTATGGTTTGTTTCCTCTTGAAGTACCCCATGCAGAGACTGGCGAAAAACACTTTCATTTGAAAGGGGTTGCCAAGCTTCCAAAAAACTACTAGTTTGCTGAAATCTCAGCAAACATTTTTTCACCAAATCTTGATGATACTTTTTGGTAATGATCAGTTGACTAATCCCACTTGGCTGCCCAATTTTTATTCTTCTAGGTTGAAGCGTTCGTTTCCAGTAACAGTTTGAAATTTTAGGTTTCACTCTGTTTTCTCCTACATAGATAGCTGTGTTTGGAATTCTAAATCAAACACGGTTTGTGCTAGCTCCTTGAAACTTGACCAAATGAAGTAGTTCTAAGTTCTATCTCTATGGTTTGTTTCCTCTTGAAGTACCCCATGCAGAGACTGGCGAAAAACACTTTCGTTTGAAAGGGGTTGCCAAGCTTCCAAAAAACTACTAGTTTGCTGAAATCTCAGCAAACATTTTTTCACCAAATCTTGATGATACTTGGTGGTAATGATCAGTTCACTAATCCCACTTTCCTGCCCAACTTTCACTCTTCTAGGTTCAAGCGTTCGTTTCCAGTAACACTTTGAATTTTTTAGGTTTCACTCTGTTTTCTGCTATATAGATAGATGTGTTTGAAACTCTAAATCAAACACGGTTTGTGCTAGCTCCTTGAAACTTGACCAAATGAAGTAGTTCTAAGTTCTATCTCTATGGTTTGTTTGCTCCTGAAGTACCCCATGCAGAGACTGGCGAAAAACACTTTCGTTTGAAAGGGGTTGCCAAGCTTCCAAAAAACTACTAGTTTGCTGAAATCTCAGCAAACCTTTTTTCACCAAATCTTGATGAAACATGGTGGTAATGATCAGTTCACTAATCCCACTTGGCTGCCCAACTTTCACTCTTCTAGGTTCAAGCGTTCGTTTCCATTAACACTTTGAATTTTTAGGTTTCACTCTGTTTTCTGCTATATAGATAGATGTGTTTGAAACTCTAAATCAAACACGGTTTGTGCTAGCTCCGTGAAACTTGACCAAATGAAGTAGTTCTAAGTTCTATCTCTCTGGTTTGTTTCCTCTTGAAGTACCCCATGCAGAGACTGGCGAAAAACACTTTCGTTTGAAAGGGGTTGCCAAGCTTCCAAAAAACTACTAGTTTGCTGAAATCTCAGCAAACCTTTTTTCACCAAATCTTGATGAAACATGGTGGTAATGATCAGTTCACTAATCCCACTTGGCTGCCCAATTTTTATTCTTCTAGGTTGAAGCATTCGTTTCCAGTAACAGTTTGAAATTTTAGGTTTCACTCTGTTTTCTCCTACATAGATTGCTGTGTTTGGAATTCTAAATCAAACACGGTTTGTGCTAGCTGCTTGAAACTTGACCAAATGAAGTAGTTCTAAGTTCTATCTCTATGGTTTGTTTCCTCTTGAAGTACCCCATGCAGAGACTGGCGAAAAACACTTTCGTTTGAAAGGGGTTGCCAAGCTTCCAAAAAACTACTAGTTTGCTGAAATCTCAGCAAACATTTTTTCACCAAATCTTGATGATACTTGGTGGTAATGATCAGTTCACTAATCCCACTTGGCTGCCCAACTTTCACTCTTCTAGGTTCAAGCATTCGTTTCCAGTAACACTTTGAATTTTTTAGGTTTCACTCTGTTTTCTGCTATATAGATAGATGTGTTTGAAACTCTAAATCAAACACGGTTTGGGCTAGCTCCTTGAAACTTGACCAAATGAAGTAGTTCTAAGTTCTATCTCTATGGTTTGTTTGCTCTTGAAGTACCCCATGCAGAGACTGGCGAAAAACACTTTCGTTTGAAAGGGGTTCCCAAGCTTCCAAAAAACTACTAGTTTGCTGAAATCTCAGAAAAACTTTTTTCACCAAATCTTGATGATACTTGGTGGTAATGATCAGTTCACTAATCCCACTTGGCTGCCCAATTTTTATTCTTCTAGATAGAAGCATTCGTTTCCAGTAACAGTTTGAATTTTTAGGTTTCACTCTGTTTTCTCCTACATAGATAGCTGTGTTTGGAATTCTAAATCAAACACGGTTTGTGCTAGCTCCTGGAAACTTGACCAAATGAAGTAGTTCTAAGTTCTATCTCTATGGTTTGTTTCCTCTTGAAGTACCCCATGCAGAGACTGGCGAAAAACACTTTCGTTTGAAAGGGGTTGCCAAGCTTCCAAAAAACTACTAGTTTGCTGAAATCTCAGCAAACATTTTTTCACCAAATCTTGATGATACTTGGTGGTAATGATCAGTTCACTAATCCCACTTGGCTGCCCAACTTTCACTCTTCTAGGTTCAAGCGTTCGTTTCCAGTAACACTTTGAATTTTTAGGTTTCACTCTGTTTTCTGCTATATAGATAGATGTGTTTGAAACTCTAAATCAAACACGGTTTGTGCTAGCTCCTTGAAACTTGACCAAATGAAGTAGTTCTAAGTTCTATCTGTATGGTTTGTTTGCTCTTGAAGTACCCCATGCAGAGACTGGCGAAAAACACTTTCCTTTGAAAGGGGTTGCCAAGCTTCCAAAAAACTACTAGTTTGCTGAAATCTCAGCAAACTTTTTTTCACCAAATCTTGATGATACTTGGTGGTAATGATCAGTTCACTAATCCCACTTGGCTGCCCAATTTTTATTCTTCTAGGTTGAAGCGTTCGTTTCCAGTAACAGTTTGAATTTTTAGGTTTCACTCTGTTTTCTCCTACATAGATAGCTGTGTTTGGAATTCTAAATCAAACACGGTTTGTGCTAGCTTCTTGAAACTTGACCAAATGAAGTAGTTCTAAGTTCTATCTCTATGGTTTGTTTGCTCTTGAAGTACCCCATGCAGAGACTGGCGAAAAACACTTTCGTTTGAAAGGGGTTGCCAAGCTTCCAAAAAACTACTAGTTTGCTGAAATCTCAGCAAACCTTTTTTCACCAAATCTTGATGATACTTGGTGGTAATGATCAGTTCACTAATCCCACTTGGCTGCCCAATTTTTATTCTTCTAGATAGAAGCATTCGTTTCCAGTAACAGTTTGAATTTTTAGGTTTCACTCTGTTTTCTCCCACATAGATAGCTGTGTTTGGAATTCTAAATCCAACACGGTTTGTGCTAGCTGCTTGAAACTTGACCAAATGAAGTAGTTCTAAGTTCTATATCTATGTTTTGTTTCCTCTTGAAGTACCCCATGCAGAGACTGGCGAAAAACACTTTCGTATGAAAGGGGTTGCCTAGCTTCCAAAAAACTACTAGTTTGCTGAAATCTCAGCAAACATTTTTTCACCAAATCTTGATGATACTTGGTGGTAATGATCAGTTCACTAATCCCACTTGGCTCCCCAATTTTTATTCTTCTAGATAGAAGCATTCGTTTCCAGTAACAGTTTGAAATTTTAGGTTTCACTCTGTTTTCTCCTACATAGATAGCTGTGTTTGGAATTTTAAATCAAACACGTTTTTTGCTAGCTCCTTTAAACTTGACCAAATGAAGTAGTTCTAAATTCTATCTCTATGGTTTGTTTCCTCTTGAAGTACCCCATGCAGAGACTGCCGAAAAACACTTTCGTTTGAAAGGGTTTGCCAAGCTTCCAAAAAACTACTAGTTTGCTGAAATCTCAGCAAACCTTTTTTGACCAAATCTTGATGATACTTGGTGGTAATGATCAGTTCACTAAGCCCACTTGGCTGCCCAATTTTCACTCTTCTAGGTTCAAGCGTTCGTTTCCAGTAACACTTTGAATTTTTAGCTTTCACTCCGTTTTCTGCTATATAGATAGATGTGTTTGAAACTCTAAATCAAACACGGTTTGTGCTAGCTCCTTGAAACTTGACAAAATGAAGTAGTTCTAAGTTCTATCTCTATGGTTTGTTTGCTCTTGAAGTACCCCATGCAGAGACTGGCGAAAAACACTTTCGTTTGAAAGGGGTTGCCAAGCTTCCAAAAAACTACTAGTTTGCTGAAATCTCAGCAAACATTTTTTCACCAAATCTTGATGATACTTGGTTGGTAATGATCAGTTCACTAATCCCACTTGGCTGCCCAATTTTTATTCTTCTAGATAGAAGCATTCGTTTCCAGTAACAGTTTGAATTTTTAGGTTTCACTCTATTTTCTCCTACATAGATAGCTGTGTTTGGAATTCTAAATCAAACACGGTTTGTGCTAGCTCCTTGAAACTTGACCAAATGAAGTAGTTCTAAGTTCTATCTCTATGGTTTGTTTCCTCTTGAAGTACCCCATGCAGAGACTGGCGAAAAACACTTTCGTTTGAAAGGGGTTGCCAAGCTTCCAAAAAACTACTAGTTTGCTGAAATCTCAGCAAACATTTTTTCACCAAATCTTGATGATACTTGGTGGTAATGATCAGTTCACTAAGCCCACTTGGCTGCCCACTTTTCACTACTCTAGGTTGAAGCGTTCGTTTACAGTAACACTTTGAATTTTTAGGTTTCACTCTGTTTTCTGCTATATAGATATATGTGTTTGAAACTCTAAATCAAACACGGTTTGTGCTAGCTCCTTGAAACTTGACCAAATGAAGTAGTTCTAAGTTCTATCTGTATGGTTTGTTTCCTCTTGAAGTACCCCATGCAGAGACTGGCGAAAAACACTTTCGTTTGAAATGGGTTGCCAAGCTTCCAAAAAACTACTAGTTTGCTGAAATCTCAGCAAACATTTTTTCACCAAATCTTGATGATACTTGGTGGTAATGATCAGTTCACTAATCCCACTTGGATGCCCAATTTTTATTCTTCTAGGTTGAAGCATTCGTTTCCAGTAACAGTTTGAAATTTTAGGTTTCACTCTGTTTTCTCCTACATAGATAGCTGTGTTTGGAATTCTAAATCAAACACGGTTTGTGCTAGCTCCTTGAAACTTGACCAAATGAAGAAGTTCTAAATTCTATCTCTATGGTTTGTTTCCTATTGAAGTACCCCATGCAGAGACTGCCGAAAAACACTTTCGTTTGAAAGGGTTTGCCAAGCTTCCAAAAAACTACTAGTTTGCTGAAATCTAAGCAAACCTTTTTTGACCAAATCTTGATGATACTTGGTGGTAATGATCAGTTCACTAATCCCACTTGGCTGCCCAATTTTCACTCTTCTAGGTTCAAGCGTTCGTTTCCAGTAACACTTTGAATTTTTAGGTTTCACTCCGTTTTCTGCTATATAGATAGATGTGTTTGAAACTCTAAATCAAACACGGTTTGTGCTAGCTCCTTGAAACTTGACAAAATGAAGTAGTTCTAAGTTCTATCTCTATGGTTTGTTTGCTCTTGAAGTATCCCATGCAGAGACTGGCGAAAAACACTTTCGTTTGAAAGGGGTTGCCAAGCTTCCAAAAAACTACTAGTTTGCTGAAATCTCAGCAAACCTTTTTTCACCAAATCTTGATGATACTTGGTGGTAATGATCAGTTCACTAATCCCACTTGGCTGCCCAATTTTTATTCTTCTAGATAGAAGCATTCGTTTCCAGTAACAGTTTGAATTTTTAGGTTTCACTCTATTTTCTCCTACATAGATAGCTGTGTTTGGAATTCTAAATCAAACACGGTTTGTGCTAGCTCCTTGAAACTTGACCAAATGAAGTAGTTCTAAGTTCTATCTCTATGGTTTGTTTCCTCTTGAAGTACCCCATGCAGAGACTGGCGAAAAACACTTTCGTTTGAAAGGGGTTGCCAAGCTTCCAAAAAACTACTAGTTTGCTGAAATCTCAGCAAACATTTTTTCTCCAAATCTTGATGATACTTGGTGGTAATGATCAGTTCACTAATCCCACTTGGCTGCCCAATTTTTATTCTTCTTGGTAGAAGCATTCGTGTCCAGTAACAGTTTGAATTTTTAGGTGTCACTCTGTTTTCTCCTACATAGATAGCTGTGTTTGGAATTCTAAAACAAATCGGTTTGTGCTACCTCCTTGAAACTTGACAAAATGAAGTAGTTCTAAGTTCTATCTCTATGGTTTGTTTGCTCTTGAAGTACCCCATGCAGAGACTGGCGAAAAACACTTTCGTTTGAAAGGGGTTGCCAAACTTCCAAAAAACTACTAGTTTGCTGAAATCTCAGCAAACATTTTTTCACCAAATCTTGATGATACTTGGTGGTAATGATCAGTTCACTAAGCCCACTTGGCTGCCCACTTTTCACTACTCTAGGTTGAAGCGTTGGTTTCCAGTAACACTTTGAATTTTTAGGTTTCACTCTGTTTTCTGCTATATAGATAGATGTGTTTGAAACTCTAAATCAAACACGGTTTGTGCTAGCTCCTTGAAACTTGCCCAAATGAAGTAGTTCTTAGTTCTATCTCTATGGATTGTTTCCTCTTGAAGTACCCCATGCAGAGACTGGCGAAAAACACTTTCGTTTGAAAGGGGTTGCCAAGCTTCCAAAAAACTACTAGTTTGCTGAAATCTCAGCAAACATTTTTTCACCAAATCTTGATGATACTTGGTGGTAATGATCAATTCACTAATCCCACTTGGCTGCCCAATTTTTATTCTTCTAGGTTGAAACATTCGTTTCCAGTAACAGTTTGAATTTTTAGGTTTCACTCTGTTTTCTCCTACATAGATAGCTGTGTTTGGAATTCTAAATCAAACACGGTTTGTGCTAGCTCCTTGAAACTTGACCAAATGAAGTAGTTCTAAGTTCTATCTCTATGGTTTGTTTGCTCTTGAAGTACCCCATGCAGAGACTGGCGAAAAACACTTTCGTTTGAAAGGGGTTGCCAAGCTTCCAAAAAACTACTAGTTTGCTGAAATCTCAGCAAACCTTTTTTCACCAAATCTTGATGATACTTGGTGGTAATGATCAGTTCACTAAGCCCACTTGGCTGCCCAATTTTCACTCTTCTAGGTTGAAGCGTTCGTTTCCAGTAACACTTTGAATTTTTAGGTTTGACTCTGTTTTCTCCTACATAGATAGATGTGTTTGGAATTCTAAATCAAACACGGTTTGTGGTAGCTCCTTGAAACTTGACCAAATGAAGTAGTTCTAAGTTCTATCTCTATGGTTTGTTTCCTCTTGAAGTACCCCATGCAGAGACTGGCGAAAAACTCTTTCGTTTGAAAGGGGTTGCCCAGCTTCCAAAAAACTACTAGTTTGCTGAAATCTCAGCAAACATTTTTTCACCAAATCTTCATGATACTTGGTGGTAATGATCAGTTCACTAATCCCACTTGGCTGCCCAATTTTTATTCCTCCAGGTAGAAGCATTCATTTCCAGTAACAGTTTGAATTTTTAGGTTTCAGTCTGTTTTCTCCTACATAGATAGCTGTGTTTGGATTTCTAAATCAAACACGGTTGTGCTAGCTCCTTGAAACTTGACAAAATGAAGTAGTTCTAAGTTCTATCTCTATGGTTTGTTTCCTCTTGAAGTACCCCATGCAGAGACTGGCGAAAAACACTTTCGTTTGAAAGGGGTTGCCAAGCTTCCAAAAAACTACTAGTTTGCTGAAATCTCAGCAAACATTTTTTCACCAAATCTTGATGATACTTGGTGGTAATGATCAGTTCACTAATCCCACTTGGCTGCCCAACTTTCACTCTTCTAGGTTCAAGAATTCGTTTCCAGGAACACTTTGAATTTTTAGGTTTCACTCTGTTTTCTCCTACATAGATAGCTGTGTTTGGAATTCTAAATCAAACACGGTTTGTGCTAGCTCCTTGAAACTTGACCAAATGAAGTAGTTCTACGTTCTATCTCTATGGTTTGTTCCTCCTGAAGTACCCCATGCAGAGACCGGCGAAAAAAACTTTCGTTTGAAATGGGTTGCCAAGCTTCCAAAAAACTACTAGTTTGCTGAAAACTCAGCAAACATTTTTTCACCAAATCTTGATGATACTTGGTGGTAATGATCAGTTCACTAATCCCACTTGGCTTCCCAATTTTTATTCTTCTAGGTTGAAACATTCGTTTCCAGTAACAGTTTGAATTTTTAGGTTTCACTCTGTTTTCTCCTACATAGATAGCTGTGTTTGGAATTCTAAATCAAACACGGTTTGTGCTAGCTCCTTGAAACTTGACCAAATGAAGTAGTTCTAAGTTCTATCTCTATGGTTTGTTTCCTCTTGAAGTACCCCATGCAGATACTGGCGAAAAACACTTTCGTTTGAAAGGGGTTGCCAAGCTTCCAAAAAACTACTAGTTTGCTGAAATCTCAGCAAACATTTTTTCACCAAATCTTGATGATACTTGGTGGTAATGATCAGTTCACTAATCCCACTTGGCTGCCCAATTTTTATTCTTCTAGATAGAAGCATTCGTTCCAGTAACAGTTTGAATTTTTAGGTTTCACTCTGTTTTCTCCTACATAGATAGCTGTGTTTGGAATTCTAAATCAAACACGGTTTGTGCTAGCTCCTTGAAACTTGACCAAATGAAGTAGTTCTAAGTTCTATCTCTATGGTTTGTTTCCTCTTGAAGTACTCCATGCAGAGACTGGCGAAAAACACTTTCGTTTGAAAGGGGTTGCCAAGCTTCCAAAAAACTATTAGTTTGCTGAAATCTCAGCAAACATTTTTTCACCAAATCTTGATGATACTTGGTGGTAATGATCAGTTCACTAAGCCCACTTGGCTGCCCAATTTTCACTCTTCTAGGTTCAAGCGTTCGTTTCCAGTAACACTTTGAATTTTTAGGTTTCACTCTGTTTTCTCCTACATAGATCGATGTGTTTGAAACTCTAAATCAAACACGGTTTGTGCTAGCTCCTTGAAACTTGACCAAATGAAGTAGTTCTAAGTTCTATCTCTATGGTTTGTTTCCTCTTGAAGTACCCCATGCAGAGACTGGCGAAAAACACTTTCGTTTGAAAGGTGTTGCCAAGCTTCCAAAAAACTACTAGTTTGCTGAAATCTCAGCAAACATTTTTTCACCAAATCTTGATGATACTTGGTGGTAATGATCAGTTCACTAATCCCACTTGGCTGCCCAATTTTTATTCTTCTAGGTTGAAGCATTCGTTTCCAGTAACAGTTTGAAATTTTAGGTTTCACTCTGTTTTCTCCTACATAGATAGCTGTGTTTGGAATTCTAAATCAAACACGGTTTGTGCTAGCTCCTTGAAACTTGACCAAATGAAGTAGTTCTAAGTTCTATCTCTATGGTTTGTTTGCTCTTGAAGTACCCCATGCAGAGACTGGCGAAAAACACTTTCGTTCGAAAGGGGTTGCCAAGCTTCAAAAAAACTACTAGTTTGCTGAAATCTCAGCAAACATTTTTTCACCAAATCTTCATGATACTTGGTGGTAATGATCAGTTCACTAATCCCACTTGGCTGCCCAATTTTTATTCTTCTAGATAGAAGCATTCGTTTCCAGTAACAGTTTGAATTTTTAGGTTTCACTCTGTTTTCTGCTATATAGATAGCTGTGTTTGAAACCCTAAATCAAACACGGTTTGTGCTAGCTCCTTGAAACTTGACCAAATGAAGTAGTTCTAAGTTCTATCTCTATGGTTTGTTTGCTCTTGAAGTACCCCATGCAGAGACTGGCGAGAAACCCTTTCGTTTGAAAGGGGTTGCCAAGCTTCCAAAAAACTACTAGTTTGCTGAAATCTCAGCAAACCTTTTTTCACCAAATCTTGATGATACTTGGTGGTAATGATCAGTTCACTAAGCCCACTTGGCTGCCCAATTTTCACTCTTCTAGGTTGAAGCGTTCGTTTCCAGTAACACTTTGAATTTTTAGGTTTCACTCTGTTTTCTCCTACATAGATAGATGTGTTTGGAATTCTAAATCAAACACGGTTTGTGCTAGCTCCTTGAAACTTGACCAAATGAAGTAGTTCTAAGTTCTATCTCTATGGTTTGTTTCCTCTTGAAGTACCCCATGCAGAGACTGGCGAAAAACACTTTCGTTTGAAAGGGGTTGCCCAGCTTCCAAAAAACTACTAGTTTGCTGAAATCTCAGCAAACATTTTTTCACCAAATCTTCATGATACTTGGTGGTAATGATCAGTTCACTAATCCCACTTGGCTGCCCAATTTTTATTCCTCCAGGTAGAAGCATTCATTTCCAGTAACAGTTTGAATTTTTAGGTTTCACTCTGTTTTCTCCTACATAGATAGCTGTGTTTGGATTTCTAAATCAAACACGGTTGTGCTAGCTCCTTGAAACTTGACCAAATGAAGTAGTTCTAAGTTCTATCTCTATGGTTTGTTTCCTCTTGAAGTACCCCATGCAGAGACTGGCGAAAAACACTTTCGTTTGAAAGGGGTTGCCAAGCTTCCAAAAAACTACTAGTTTGCTGAAATCTCAGCAAACATTTTTTCACCAAATCTTGATCATACTTGGTGGTAATGATCAGTTCACTAATCCCACTTGGCTGCCCAACTTTCACTCTTCTAGGTTCAAGCATTCGTTTCCAGTAACACTTTGAATTTTTAGGTTTCACTCTGTTTTCTGCTATATAGATAGCTGTGTTTGAAACTCTAAATCAAACACGGTTTGTGCTAGCTCCTTGAAACTTGACCAAATGAAGTAGTTCTAAGTTCTATCTCTATGGTTTGTTTGCTCTTGAAGTACCCCATGCAGAGACTGGCGAAAAACACTTTCGTTTGAAAGGGGTTGCCAAGCTTCCAAAAAACTACTAGTTTGCTGAAATCTCAGCAAACATTTTTTCACCAAATCTTGATGATACTTGGTGGTAATGATCAGTTCACTAATCCCACTTGGCTGCCCAATTTTTATTCTTCTAGGTAGAAGCCTTCGTTTCCAGTAACAGTTTGAATTTTTAGGTTTCACTCTATTTTCTCCTACATAGATAGCTGTGTTTGGAATTCTAAATCAAACACGGTTTGGGCTAGCTCCTTGAAACTTGACCAAATGAAGTAGTTCTAAGTTCTATCTCTATGGTTTGTTTCCTCTTGAAGTACCCCATGCAGAGACTGTCGAAAAACACTTTCATTTGAAAGTGGTTGCCAAGCTTCCAAAAAACTACTAGTTTGGTGAAATCTCAGCAAACATTTTTTCACCAAATCTTGATGATACTTGGTGGTAATGATCAGTTCACTAATCCCACTTGGCTGCCCAATTTTTATTCTTCTAGATAGAAGCATTCGTTTCCAGTAACAGTTTGAATTTTTAGGTTTCACTCTGTTTTCTCCTACATAGATAGCTGTGTTTGGAATTCTAAATCAAACACGGTTTGTGCTAGCTCCTGGAAACTTGACCAAATGAAGTAGTTCTAAGTTCTATCTCTATGGTTTGTTTCCTCTTGAAGTACCCCATACAGAGACTGGCGAAAAACACTTTCGTTTGAAAGGGGTTGCCAAGCTTCCAAAAAACTACTAGTTTGCTGAAATCTCAGCAAAAATTTTTTCACCAAATCTTGATGATACTTGGTGGTAATGATCAGTTCACTAATCCCACTTGGCTGCCCAACTTTCAGTCTTCTAGGTTCAAGCGTTCGTTTCCAGTAACACTTTGAATTTTTAGGTTTCACTCTGTTTTCTGCTATATAGATAGATGTGTTTGAAACTCTAAATCAAACACGGTTTGTGCTAGCTTCTTGAAACTTGACCAAATGAAGTAGTTCTAAGTTCTATCTCTATGGTTTGTTTGCTCTTGAAGTACCCCATGCAGAGACTGGCGAAAAACACTTTCGTTTGAAAGGGGTTGCCAAGCTTCCAAAAAATGACTAGTTTGCTGAAATCTCAGCAAACCTTTTTTCACCAAATCTTGATGATACTTGGTGGTAATGATCAGTTCACTAATCCCACTTGGCTGCCCAATTTTTATTCTTCTAGATAGAAGCATTCGTTCCAGTAACAGTTTGAATTTTTAGGTTTCACTCTGTTTTCTCCCACATAGATAGCTGTGTTTGGAATTCTAAATCCAACACGGTTTGTGCTAGCTGCTTGAAACTTGACCAAATGAAGTAGTTCTAAGTTCTATATCTATGTTTTGTTTCCTCTTGAAGTACCCCATGCAGAGACTGGCGAAAAACACTTTCGTATGAAACGGGTTGCCAAGCTTCCAAAAAACTACTAGTTTGCTGAAATCTCAGCAAACATTTTTTCACCAAATCTTGATGATACTTGGTGGTAATGATCAGTTCACTAATCCCACTTGGCTGCCCAATTTTTATTCTTCAGATAGAAGCATTCGTTTCCAGTAACAGTTTGAATTTTAGGTTTCACTCTATTTTCTCCTACATAGATAGCTGTGTTTGGAATTCTAAATCAAACACGGTTTGTGCTAGCTCTTTGAAACTTGACCAAATGAAGTAGTTCTAAGTTCTATCTCTATGGTTTGTTTCCTCTTGAAGTACCCCATGCAGAGACTGGCGAAAAACACTTTCGTTTGAAAGGGGTTGCCAGGCTTCCAAAAAACTACTAGTTTGCTGAAATCTCAGCAAACATTTTTTCACCAAATCTTGATGATACTTGGTGGTAGTGATCAGTTCACTAAGCCCACTTGGCTGCCCAATTTTCACTCTTCTAGGTTGAAGCGTTCGTTTCCAGTAACACTTTGAATTTTTAGGTTTCACTCTGTTTTCTCCTACATAGATAGATGTGTTTGAAACTCTAAATCAAACACGGTTTGTGCTAGCTCCTTGAAACTTGACCAAATGAAGTAGTTCTTAGTTCTATCTCTATGGATTGTTTCCTCTTGAAGTACCCCATGCAGAGACAGGCGAAAAACACTTTCGTTTGAAAGGGGTTGCCCAGCTTCCAAAAAACTACTAGTTTGCTGAAATCTCAGCAAACATTTTTTCACCAAATCTTGATGATACTTGGTGGTAATGATCAGTTCACTAAGCCCACTTGGCTGCCCAATTTTCACTCTTCTAGGTTGAAGCGTTCGTTTCCAGTAACACTTTGAATTTTTAGGTTTCACTCTGTTTCTCCTACATAGATAGATGTGTTTGGAATTCTAAATCAAACACGGTTTGTGGTAGCTCCTTGAAACTTGACCAAATGAAGTAGTTCTAAGTTCTATCTCTATGGTTTGTTTCCTCTTGAAGTACCCCATGCAGAGACTGGCGAAAAACTCTTTCGTTTGAAAGGGGTTGCCCAGCTTCCAAAAAACTACTAGTTTGCTGAAATCTCAGCAAACATTTTTTCACCAAATCTTCATGATACTTGGTGGTAATGATCAGTTCACTAATCCCACTTGGCTGCCCAATTTTTATTCCTCCAGGTAGAAGCATTCATTTCCAGTAACAGTTTGAATTTTTAGGTTTCACTCTGTTTTCTCCTACATAGATAGCTGTGTTTGGATTTCTAAATCAAACACGGTTGTGCTAGCTCCTTGAAACTTGACAAAATGAAGTAGTTCTAAGTTCTATCTCTATGGTTTGTTTCCTCTTGAAGTACCCCATGCAGAGACTGGCGAAAAACACTTTCGTTTGAAAGGGGTTGCCAAGCTTCCAAAAAACTACTAGTTTGCTGAAATCTCAGCAAACATTTTTTCACCAAATCTTGATGATACTTGGTGGTAATGATCAGTTCACTAATCCCACTTGGCTGCCCAACTTTCACTCTTCTAGGTTCAAGAATTCGTTTCCAGGAACACTTTGAATTTTTAGGTTTCACTCTGTTTTCTCCTACATAGATAGCTGTGTTTGGAATTCTAAATCAAACACGGTTTGTGCTAGCTCCTTGAAACTTGACCAAATGAAGTAGTTCTACGTTCTATCTCTATGGTTTGTTCCTACTGAAGTACCCCATGCAGAGACCGGCGAAAAAACTTTCGTTTGAAATGGGTTGCCAAGCTTCCAAAAAACTACTAGTTTGCTGAAATCTCAGCAAATATTTTTTCACCAAATCTTGATGATACTTGGTGGTAATGATCAGTTCACTAATCCCACTTGGCTTCCCAATTTTTATTCTTCTAGGTTGAAACATTCGTTTCCAGTAACAGTTTGAATTTTTAGGTTTCACTCTGTTTTCTCCTACATAGATAGCTGTGTTTGGAATTCTAAATCAAACACGGTTTGTGCTAGCTCCTTGAAACTTGACCAAATGAAGTAGTTCTAAGTTCTATCTCTATGGTTTGTTTCCTCTTGAAGTACCCCATGCAGATACTGGCGAAAAACACTTTCGTTTGAAAGGGGTTGCCAAGCTTCCAAAAAACTACTAGTTTGCTGAAATCTCAGCAAACATTTTTTCACCAAATCTTGATGATACTTGGTGGTAATGATCAGTTCACTAATCCCACTTGGCTGCCCAATTTTTATTCTTCTAGATAGAAGCATTCGTTCCAGTAACAGTTTGAATTTTTAGGTTTCACTCTGTTTTCTCCTACATAGATAGCTGTGTTTGGAATTCTAAATCAAACACGGTTTGTGCTAGCTCCTTGAAACTTGACCAAATGAAGTAGTTCTAAGTTCTATCTCTATGGTTTGTTTCCTCTTGAAGTACCCCATGCAGAGACTGGCGAAAAACACTTTCGTTTGAAAGGGGTTGCCAAGCTTCCAAAAAACTACTAGTTTGCTGAAATCTCAGCAAACATTTTTTCACCAAATCTTGATGATACTTGGTGGTAATGATCAGTTCACTAAGCCCACTTGGCTGCCCAATTTTCACTCTTCTAGGTTCAAGCGTTCGTTTCCAGTAACACTTTGAATTTTTAGGTTTCACTCTGTTTTCTCCTACATAGATCGATGTGTTTGAAACTCTAAATCAAACACGGTTTGTGCTAGCTCCTTGAAACTTGACCAAATGAAGTAGTTCTAAGTTCTATCTCTATGGTTTGTTTCCTCTTGAAGTACCCCATGCAGAGACTGGCGAAAAACACTTTCGTTTGAAAGGTGTTGCCAAGCTTCCAAAAAACTACTAGTTTGCTGAAATCTCAGCAAACATTTTTTCACCAAATCTTGATGATACTTGGTGGTAATGATCAGTTCACTAATCCCACTTGGCTGCCCAATTTTTATTCTTCTAGGTTGAAGCATTCGTTTCCAGTAACAGTTTGAAATTTTAGGTTTCACTCTGTTTTCTCCTACATAGATAGCTGTGTTTGGAATTCTAAATCAAACACGGTTTGTGCTAGCTCCTTGAAACTTGACCAAATGAAGTAGTTCTAAGTTCTATCTCTATGGTTTGTTTGCTCTTGAAGTACCCCATGCAGAGACTGGCGAAAAACACTTTCGTTCGAAAGGGGTTGCCAAGCTTCAAAAAAACTACTAGTTTGCTGAAATCTCAGCAATCATTTTTTCACCAAATCTTCATGATACTTGGTGGTAATGATCAGTTCACTAATCCCACTTGGCTGCCCAATTTTTATTCTTCTAGATAGAAGCATTCGTTTCCAGTAACAGTTTGAATTTTTAGGTTTCACTCTGTTTTCTGCTATATAGATAGCTGTGTTTGAAACACTAAATCAAACACGGTTTGTGCTAGCTCCTTGAAACTTGACCAAATGAAGTAGTTCTAAGTTCTATCTCTATGGTTTGTTTGCTCTTGAAGTACCCCATGCAGAGACTGGCGAGAAACCCTTTCGTTTGAAAGGGGTTGCCAAGCTTCCAAAAAACTACTAGTTTGCTGAAATCTCAGCAAACCTTTTTTCACCAAATCTTGATGATACTTGGTGGTAATGATCAGTTCACTAAGCCCACTTGGCTGCCCAATTTTCACTCTTCTAGGTTGAAGCGTTCGTTTCCAGTAACACTTTGAATTTTTAGGTTTCACTCTGTTTTCTCCTACATAGATAGATGTGTTTGGAATTCTAAATCAAACACGGTTTGTGCTAGCTCCTTGAAACTTGACCAAATGAAGTAGTTCTAAGTTCTATCTCTATGGTTTGTTTCCTCTTGAAGTACCCCATGCAGAGACTGGCGAAAAACACTTTCGTTTGAAAGGGGTTGCCCAGCTTCCAAAAAACTACTAGTTTGCTGAAATCTCAGCAAACATTTTTTCACCAAATCTTCATGATACTTGGTGGTAATGATCAGTTCACTAATCCCACTTGGCTGCCCAATTTTTATTCCTCCAGGTAGAAGCATTCATTTCCAGTGACAGTTTGAATTTTTAGGTTTCACTCTGTTTTCTCCTACATAGATAGCTGTGTTTGGATTTCTAAATCAAACACGGTTGTGCTAGCTCCTTGAAACTTGACCAAATGAAGTAGTTCTAAGTTCTATCTCTATGGTTTGTTTCCTCTTGAAGTACCCCATGCAGAGACTGGCGAAAAACACTTTCGTTTGAAAGGGGTTGCCAAGCTTCCAAAAAACTACTAGTTTGCTGAAATCTCAGCAAACATTTTTTCACCAAATCTTGATGATACTTGGTGGTAATGATCAGTTCACTAATCCCACTTGGCTGCCCAACTTTCACTCTTCTAGGTTCAAGCATTCGTTTCCAGTAACACTTTGAATTTTTAGGTTTCACTCTGTTTTCTGCTATATAGATAGCTGTGTTTGAAACTCTAAATCAAACACGGTTTGTGCTAGCTCCTTGAAACTTGACCAAATGAAGTAGTTCTAAGTTCTATCTCTATGGTTTGTTTGCTCTTGAAGTACCCCATGCAGAGACTGGCGAAAAACACTTTCGTTTGAAAGGGGTTGCCAAGCTTCCAAAAAACTACTAGTTTGCTGAAATCTCAGCAAACCTTTTTTCACCAAATCTTGATGATACTTGGTGGTAATGATCAGTTCACTAATCCCACTTGGCTGCCCAATTTTTATTCTTCTAGGTAGAAGCCTTCGTTTCCAGTAACAGTTTGAATTTTTAGGTTTCACTCTATTTTCTCCTACATAGATAGCTGTGTTTGGAATTCTAAATCAAACACGGTTTGGGCTAGCTCCTTGAAACTTGACCAAATGAAGTACTTCTAAGTTCTATCTCTATGGTTTGTTTCCTCTTGAAGTACCCCATGCAGAGACTGTCGAAAAACACTTTCATTTGAAAGTGGTTGCCAAGCTTCCAAAAAACTACTAGTTTGGTGAAATCTCAGCAAACATTTTTTCACCAAATCTTGATGATACTTGGTGGTAATGATCAGTTCACTAATCCCACTTGGCTGCCCAATTTTTATTCTTCTAGATAGAAGCATTCGTTTCCAGTAACAGTTTGAATTTTTAGGTTTCACTCTGTTTTCTCCTACATAGATAGCTGTGTTTGGAATTCTAAATCAAACACGGTTTGTGCTAGCTCCTGGAAACTTGACCAAATGAAGTAGTTCTAAGTTCTATCTCTATGGTTTGTTTCCTCTTGAAGTACCCCATGCAGAGACTGGCGAAAAACACTTTCGTTTGAAAGGGATTGCCAAGCTTCCAAAAAACTACTAGTTTGCTGAAATCTCAGCAAACATTTTTCACCAAATCTTGATGATACTTGGTGGTAATGATCAGTTCACTAATCCCACTTGGCTGCCCAACTTTCACTCTTCTAGGTTCAAGCGTTCGTTTCCAGTAACACTTTGAATTTTTAGGTTTCACTCTGTTTTCTGCTATATAGATAGATGTGTTTGAAACTCTAAATCAAACACGGTTTGTGCTAGCTTCTTGAAACTTGACCAAATGAAGTAGTTCTAAGTTCTATCTCTATGGTTTGTTTGCTCTTGAAGTACCCCATGCAGAGACTGGCGAAAAACACTTTCGTTTGAAAGGGGTTGCCAAGCTTCCAAAAAACGACTAGTTTGCTGAAATCTCAGCAAACCTTTTTTCACCAAATCTTGATGATACTTGGTGGTAATGATCAGTTCACTAATCCCACTTGGCTGCCCAATTTTTATTCTTCTAGATAGAAGCATTCGTTTCCAGTAACAGTTTGAATTTTTAGGTTTCACTCTGTTTTCTCCCACATAGATAGCTGTGTTTGGAATTCTAAATCCAACACGGTTTGTGCTAGCTGCTTGAAACTTGACCAAATGAAGTAGTTCTAAGTTCTATATCTATGTTTTGTTTCCTCTTGAAGTACCCCATGCAGAGACTGGCGAAAAACACTTTCGTATGAAAGGGGTTGCCAAGCTTCCAAAAAACTACTAGTTTGCTGAAATCTCAGCAAACATTTTTTCACCAAATCTTGATGATACTTGGTGGTAATGATCAGTTCACTAATCCCACTTGGCTGCCCAATTTTTATTCTTCTAGATAGAAGCATTCGTTTCCAGTAACAGTTTGAATTTTTAGGTTTCACTCTATTTTCTCCTACATAGATAGCTGTGTTTGGAATTCTAAATCAAACACGGTTTGTGCTAGCTCTTTGAAACTTGACCAAATGAAGTAGTTCTAAGTTCTATCTCTATGGTTTGTTTCCTCTTGAAGTACCCCATGCAGAGACTGGCGAAAAACACTTTCGTTTGAAAGGGGTTGCCCAGCTTCCAAAAAACTACTAGTTTGCTGAAATCTCAGCAAACATTTTTTCACCAAATCTTCATGATACTTGGTGGTAATGATCAGTTCACTAATCCCACTTGGCTGCCCAATTTTTATTCCTCCAGGTAGAAGCATTCATTTCCAGTGACAGTTTGAATTTTTAGGTTTCACTCTGTTTTCTCCTACATAGATAGCTGTGTTTGGATTTCTAAATCAAACACGGTTGTGCTAGCTCCTTGAAACTTGACCAAATGAAGTAGTTCTAAGTTCTATCTCTATGGTTTGTTTCCTCTTGAAGTACCCCATGCAGAGACTGGCGAAAAACACTTTCGTTTGAAAGGGGTTGCCAAGCTTCCAAAAAACTACTAGTTTGCTGAAATCTCAGCAAACATTTTTTCACCAAATCTTGATGATACTTGGTGGTAATGATCAGTTCACTAATCCCACTTGGCTGCCCAACTTTCACTCTTCTAGGTTCAAGCATTCGTTTCCAGTAACACTTTGAATTTTTAGGTTTCACTCTGTTTTCTGCTATATAGATAGCTGTGTTTGAAACTCTAAATCAAACACGGTTTGTGCTAGCTCCTTGAAACTTGACCAAATGAAGTAGTTCTAAGTTCTATCTCTATGGTTTGTTTGCTCTTGAAGTACCCCATGCAGAGACTGGCGAAAAACACTTTCGTTTGAAAGGGGTTGCCAAGCTTCCAAAAAACTACTAGTTTGCTGAAATCTCAGCAAACCTTTTTTCACCAAATCTTGATGATACTTGGTGGTAATGATCAGTTCACTAATCCCACTTGGCTGCCCAATTTTTATTCTTCTAGGTAGAAGCCTTCGTTTCCAGTAACAGTTTGAATTTTTAGGTTTCACTCTATTTTCTCCTACATAGATAGCTGTGTTTGGAATTCTAAATCAAACACGGTTTGGGCTAGCTCCTTGAAACTTGACCAAATGAAGTACTTCTAAGTTCTATCTCTATGGTTTGTTTCCTCTTGAAGTACCCCATGCAGAGACTGTCGAAAAACACTTTCATTTGAAAGTGGTTGCCAAGCTTCCAAAAAACTACTAGTTTGGTGAAATCTCAGCAAACATTTTTTCACCAAATCTTGATGATACTTGGTGGTAATGATCAGTTCACTAATCCCACTTGGCTGCCCAATTTTTATTCTTCTAGATAGAAGCATTCGTTTCCAGTAACAGTTTGAATTTTTAGGTTTCACTCTGTTTTCTCCTACATAGATAGCTGTGTTTGGAATTCTAAATCAAACACGGTTTGTGCTAGCTCCTGGAAACTTGACCAAATGAAGTAGTTCTAAGTTCTATCTCTATGGTTTGTTTCCTCTTGAAGTACCCCATGCAGAGACTGGCGAAAAACACTTTCGTTTGAAAGGGATTGCCAAGCTTCCAAAAAACTACTAGTTTGCTGAAATCTCAGCAAACATTTTTCACCAAATCTTGATGATACTTGGTGGTAATGATCAGTTCACTAATCCCACTTGGCTGCCCAACTTTCACTCTTCTAGGTTCAAGCGTTCGTTTCCAGTAACACTTTGAATTTTTAGGTTTCACTCTGTTTTCTGCTATATAGATAGATGTGTTTGAAACTCTAAATCAAACACGGTTTGTGCTAGCTTCTTGAAACTTGACCAAATGAAGTAGTTCTAAGTTCTATCTCTATGGTTTGTTTGCTCTTGAAGTACCCCATGCAGAGACTGGCGAAAAACACTTTCGTTTGAAAGGGGTTGCCAAGCTTCCAAAAAACGACTAGTTTGCTGAAATCTCAGCAAACCTTTTTTCACCAAATCTTGATGATACTTGGTGGTAATGATCAGTTCACTAATCCCACTTGGCTGCCCAATTTTTATTCTTCTAGATAGAAGCATTCGTTTCCAGTAACAGTTTGAATTTTTAGGTTTCACTCTGTTTTCTCCCACATAGATAGCTGTGTTTGGAATTCTAAATCCAACACGGTTTGTGCTAGCTGCTTGAAACTTGACCAAATGAAGTAGTTCTAAGTTCTATATCTATGTTTTGTTTCCTCTTGAAGTACCCCATGCAGAGACTGGCGAAAAACACTTTCGTATGAAAGGGGTTGCCAAGCTTCCAAAAAACTACTAGTTTGCTGAAATCTCAGCAAACATTTTTTCACCAAATCTTGATGATACTTGGTGGTAATGATCAGTTCACTAATCCCACTTGGCTGCCCAATTTTTATTCTTCTAGATAGAAGCATTCGTTTCCAGTAACAGTTTGAATTTTTAGGTTTCACTCTATTTTCTCCTACATAGATAGCTGTGTTTGGAATTCTAAATCAAACACGGTTTGTGCTAGCTCTTTGAAACTTGACCAAATGAAGTAGTTCTAAGTTCTATCTCTATGGTTTGTTTCCTCTTGAAGTACCCCATGCAGAGACTGGCGAAAAACACTTTCGTTTGAAAGGGGTTGCCAGGCTTCCAAAAAACTACTAGTTTGCTGAAATCTCAGCAAACATTTTTTCACCAAATCTTCATGATACTTGGTGGTAATGATCAGTTCACTAATCCCACTTGGCTGCCCAATTTTTATTCCTCCAGGTAGAAGCATTCATTTCCAGTAACAGTTTGAATTTTTAGGTTTCACTCTGTTTTCTCCTACATAGATAGCTGTGTTTGGATTTCTAAATCAAACACGGTTGTGCTAGCTCCTTGAAACTTGACAAAATGAAGTAGTTCTAAGTTCTATCTCTATGGTTTGTTTCCTCTTGAAGTACCCCATGCAGAGACTGGCGAAAAACACTTTCGTTTGAAAGGGGTTGCCAAGCTTCCAAAAAACTACTAGTTTGCTGAAATCTCAGCAAACATTTTTTCACCAAATCTTGATGATACTTGGTGGTAATGATCAGTTCACTAATCCCACTTGGCTGCCCAACTTTCACTCTTCTAGGTTCAAGAATTCGTTTCCAGGAACACTTTGAATTTTTAGGTTTCACTCTGTTTTCTCCTACATAGATAGCTGTGTTTGGAATTCTAAATCAAACACGGTTTGTGCTAGCTCCTTGAAACTTGACCAAATGAAGTAGTTCTACGTTCTATCTCTATGGTTTGTTCCTCCTGAAGTACCCCATGCAGAGACCGGCGAAAAAAACTTTCGTTTGAAATGGGTTGCCAAGCTTCCAAAAAACTACTAGTTTGCTGAAATCTCAGCAAACATTTTTTCACCAAATCTTGATGATACTTGGTGGTAATGATCAGTTCACTAATCCCACTTGGCTTCCCAATTTTTATTCTTCTAGGTTGAAACATTCGTTTCCAGTAACAGTTTGAATTTTTAGGTTTCACTCTGTTTTCTCCTACATAGATAGCTGTGTTTGGAATTCTAAATCAAACACGGTTTGTGCTAGCTCCTTGAAACTTGACCAAATGAAGTAGTTCTAAGTTCTATCTCTATGGTTTGTTTCCTCTTGAAGTACCCCATGCAGATACTGGCGAAAAACACTTTCGTTTGAAAGGGGTTGCCAAGCTTCCAAAAAACTACTAGTTTGCTGAAATCTCAGCAAACATTTTTTCACCAAATCTTGATGATACTTGGTGGTAATGATCAGTTCACTAATCCCACTTGGCTGCCCAATTTTTATTCTTCTAGATAGAAGCATTCGTTTCCAGTAACAGTTTGAATTTTTAGGTTTCACTCTGTTTTCTGCTATATAGATAGCTGTGTTTGAAACCCTAAATCAAACACGGTTTGTGCTAGCTCCTTGAAACTTGACCAAATGAAGTAGTTCTAAGTTCTATCTCTATGGTTTGTTTGCTCTTGAAGTACCCCATGCAGAGACTGGCGAGAAACCCTTTCGTTTGAAAGGGGTTGCCAAGCTTCCAAAAAACTACTAGTTTGCTGAAATCTCAGCAAACCTTTTTTCACCAAATCTTGATGATACTTGGTGGTAATGATCAGTTCACTAAGCCCACTTGGCTGCCCAATTTTCACTCTTCTAGGTTGAAGCGTTCGTTTCCAGTAACACTTTGAATTTTTAGGTTTCACTCTGTTTTCTCCTACATAGATAGCTGTGTTTGGAATTCTAAATCAAACACGGTTTGTGCTAGCTCCTTGAAACTTGACCAAATGAAGTAGTTCTAAGTTCTATCTCTATGGTTTGTTTCCTCTTGAAGTACCCCATGCAGAGACTGGCGAAAAACACTTTCGTTTGAAAGGGGTTGCCCAGCTTCCAAAAAACTACTAGTTTGCTGAAATCTCAGCAAACCTTTTTTCACCAAATCTTCATGATACTTGGTGGTAATGATCAGTTCACTAATCCCACTTGGCTGCCCAATTTTTATTCTTCTAGGTAGAAGCATTCGTTTCCAGTAACAGTTTGAATTTTTAGGTTTCACTCTATTTTCTCCTACATAGATAGCTGTGTTTGGAATTCTAAATCAAACACGGTTTGGGCTAGCTCCTTGAAACTTGACCAAATGAAGTACTTCTAAGTTCTATCTCTATGGTTTGTTTCCTCTTGAAGTACACCATGCAGAGACTGGCGAAAAACACTTTCGTTTGAAAGGGGTTGCCAAGCTTCCAAAAAACTACTAGTTTGCTGAAATCTCAGCAAACATTTTTTCACCAAATCTTGATGATACTTGGTGGTAATGATCAGTTCACTAATCCCACTTGGCTGCCCAATTTTTATTCTTCTAGGTTGAAGCGTTCGTTTCCAGTAACAGTTTGAAATTTTAGGTTTCACTCTGTTTTCTCCTACATAGATAGCTGTGTTTGGAATTCTAAATCAAACACGGTTTGTGCTAGCTCCTTGAAACTTGACCAAATGAAGTAGTTCTAAGTTCTATCTCTATGGTTTGTTTCCTCTTGAAGTACCCCATGCAGAGACTGGCGAAAAACACTTTCGTTTGAAAGGGGTTGCCAAGCTTCCAAAAAACTACTAGTTTGCTGAAATCTCAGCAAACATTTTTTCACCAAATCTTGATGATACTTGGTGGTAATGATCAGTTCACTAATCCCACTTGGCTGCCCAACTTTCACTCTTCTAGGTTCAAGCGTTCGTTTCCAGTAACACTTTGAATTTTTTAGGTTTCACTCTGTTTTCTGCTATATAGATAGATGTGTTTGAAACTCTAAATCAAACACGGTTTGTGCTAGCTCCTTGAAACTTGACCAAATGAAGTAGTTCTAAGTTCTATCTCTATGGTTTGTTTGCTCTTGAAGTACCCCATGCAGAGACTGGCGAAAAACACTTTCGTTTGAAAGGGGTTGCCAAGCTTCCAAAAAACTACTAGTTTGCTGAAATATCAGCAAACATTTTTTCACCAAATCTTGATGATACTTGGTGGTAATGATCAGTTCACTAATCCCACTTGGCTGCCCAATTTTTATTCTTCTAGGTTGAAGCGTTCGTTTCCAGTAACAGTTTGAATTTTTAGGTTTCACTCTGTTTTCTCCTACATAGATAGCTGTGTTTGGAATTCTAAATCAAACACGGTTTGTGCTAGCTTCTTGAAACTTGACCAAATGAAGTAGTTCTAAGTTCTATCTCTATGGTTTGTTTGCTCTTGAAGTACTCCATGCAGAGACTGGCGAAAAACACTTTCGTTTGAAAGGGGTTGCCAAGCTTCCAAAAAACTACTAGTTTGCTGAAATCTCAGCAAACCTTTTTTCACCAAATCTTGATGATACTTGGTGGTAATGATCAGTTCACTAATCCCACTTGGCTGCCCAATTTTTATTCTTCTAGATAGAAGCATTCGTTTCCAGTAACAGTTTGAATTTTTAGGTTTCACTCTGTTTTCTCCCACATAGATAGCTGTGTTTGGAATTCTAAATCCAACACGGTTTGTGCTAGCTGCTTGAAACTTGACCAAATGAAGTAGTTCTAAGTTCTATATCTATGTTTTGTTTCCTCTTGAAGTACCCCATGCAGAGACTGGCGAAAAAAACTTTCGTATGAAGGGGTTGCCAAGCTTCCAAAAAACTACTAGTTTGCTGAAATCTCAGCAAACATTTTTTCACCAAATCTTGATGATACTTGGTGGTAATGATCAGTTCACTAATCCCAGTTGGCTCCCCAATTTTTATTCTTCTAGATAGAAGCATTTGTTTCAAGTAACAGTTTGAATTTTTAGGTTTCACTCTATTTTCTCCTACATAGATAGCTGTGTTTGGAATTCTAAATCAAACACGGTTTGTGCTAGCTCCTTGAAACTTGACCAAATGAAGTAGTTCTAAGTTCTATCTCTATGGTTTGTTTCCTCTTGAAGTACCCCATGCAGAGACTGGCGAAAAAAACTTTCGTTTGAAAGGGATTGCCAAGCTTCCAAAAAACTACTAGTTTGCTGAAATCTCAGCAAACTTTTTTTCACCAAATCTTGATGATACTTGTTGGTAATGATCAGTGCACTAAGCCCACTTGGTTGCCCAATTTTCACTCTTCTAGGTTCAAGCGTTCGTTTCCAGTAACACTTTGAATTTTTAGGTTTCATTCTGTTTTCTGCTATATAGATAGATGTGTTTGAAACTCTAAATCAAACACGGTTTGTGCTAGCTCCTTGAAACTTGACCAAATGAAGTAGTTCTAAGTTCTATCTGTATGGATTGTTTCCTCTTGAAGTACCCCATGCAGAGACTGGCGAAAAACACTTTCGTTTGAAATGGGTTGCCAAGCTTCCAAAAAACTACTAGTTTGCTGAAATCTCAGCAAACATTTTTTCACCAAATCTTGATGATACTTGGTGGTAATGATCAGTTCACTAATCCCACTTGGATGCCCAATTTTTATTCTTGTAGGTTGAAGCATTCGTTTCCAGTAACAGTTTGAAATTTTAGGTTTCACTCTGTTTTCTCCTACATAGATAGCTGTGTTTGGAATTCTAAATCAAACACGGTTTGTGCTAGCTCCTTGAAACTTGACCAAATGAAGTAGTTCTAAATTCTATCTCTATGGTTTGTTTCCTCTTGAAGTACCCCATGCAGAGACTGCCGAAAAACACTTTCGTTTGAAAGGGTTTGCCAAGCTTCCAAAAAACTACTAGTTTGCTGAAATCTCAGCAAACCTTTTTTGACCAAATCTTGATGATACTTGGTGGTAATGATCAGTTCACTAAGCCCACTTGGCTGCCCAATTTTCAATCTTCTACGTTCAAGCGTTCGTTTCCAGTAACACTTTGAATTTTTAGCTTTCACTCCGTTTTCTGCTATATAGATAGATGTGTTTGAAACTCTAAATCAAACACGGTTTGTGCTAGCTCCTTGAAACTTGACAAAATGAAGTAGTTCTAAGTTCTATCTCTATGGTTTGTTTGCTCTTGAAGTACCCCATGCAGAGACTGGCGAAAAACACTTTCGTTTGAAAGGGGTTGCCAAGCTTCCAAAAAACTACTAGTTTGCTGAAATCTCAGCAAACCTTTTTTCACCAAATCTTGATGATACTTGGTTGGTAATGATCAGTTCACTAATCCCACTTGGCTGCCCAATTTTTATTCTTCTAGATAGAAGCATTCGTTTCCAGTAACAGTTTGAATTTTTAGGTTTCACTCTATTTTCTCCTACATAGATAGCTGTGTTTGGAATTCTAAATCAAACACGGTTTGTGCTAGCTCCTTGAAACTTGACCAAATGAAGTAGTTCTAAGTTCTACCTCTATGGTTTGTTTCCTCTTGAAGTACCCCATGCAGAGACTGGCGAAAAACACTTTCGTTTGAAAGGGGTTGCCAAGCTTCCAAAAAACTACTAGTTTGCTGAAATCTGAGCAAACATTTTTTCACCAAATCTTGATGATACTTGGTGGTAATGATCAGTTCACTAAGCCCACTTGGCTGCCCACTTTTCACTACTCTAGGATGAAGCGTTCGTTTACAGTAACACTTTGAATTTTTAGGTTTCACTCTGTTTTCTGCTATATAGATAGATGTGTTTGAAACTCTAAATCAAACACGGTTTGTGCTAGCTCCTTGAAACTTGACCAAATGAAGTAGTTCTAAGTTCTGTCTCTGTGGTTTGTTTCCTCTTGAAGTACCCCATGCAGAGACTGGCGAAAAACACTTTCGTTTGAAAGGGGTTGCCAAGCTTCCAAAAAACTACTAGTTTGCTGAAATCTCAGCAAACATTTTTTCACCAAATCTTGATGATACTTGGTGGTAATGATCAGTTCACTAATCCCACTTGGCTGCCCAATTTTTATTCTTCTAGGTTGAAACATTCGTTTCCAATAACAGTTTGAATTTTTAGGTTTCACTCTGTTTTCTCCTACATAGATAGCTGTGTTTGGAATTCTAAATCAAACACGGTTTGTGCTAGCTCCTTGAAACTTGACCAAATGAAGTAGTTCTAAGTTCTATCTCTATGGTTTGTTTCCTCTTGAAGTACCCCATGCAGAGACTGGCGAAAAACACTTTCGTTTGAAAGGGGTTGCCAAGCTTCCAAAAAACTACTAGTTTGCTGAAATATCAGCAAACATTTTTTCACCAAATCTTGATGATACTTGGTGGTAATGATCAGTTCACTAATCCCACTTGGCTGCCCAATTTTTATTCTTCTAGGTTGAAGCGTTCGTTTCCAGTAACAGTTTGAATTTTTAGGTTTCACTCTGTTTTCTCCTACATAGATAGCTGTGTTTGGAATTCTAAATCAAACACGGTTTGTGCTAGCTTCTTGAAACTTGACCAAATGAAGTAGTTCTAAGTTCTATCTCTATGGTTTGTTTGCTCTTGAAGTACTCCATGCAGAGACTGGCGAAAAACACTTTCGTTTGAAAGGGGTTGCCAAGCTTCCAAAAAACTACTAGTTTGCTGAAATCTCAGCAAACCTTTTTTCACCAAATCTTGATGATACTTGGTGGTAATGATCAGTTCACTAATCCCACTTGGCTGCCCAATTTTTATTCTTCTAGATAGAAGCATTCGTTTCCAGTAACAGTTTGAATTTTTAGGTTTCACTCTGTTTTCTCCCACATAGATAGCTGTGTTTGGAATTCTAAATCCAACACGGTTTGTGCTAGCTGCTTGAAACTTGACCAAATGAAGTAGTTCTAAGTTCTATATCTATGTTTTGTTTCCTCTTGAAGTACCCCATGCAGAGACTGGCGAAAAAAACTTTCGTATGAAGGGGTTGCCAAGCTTCCAAAAAACTACTAGTTTGCTGAAATCTCAGCAAACATTTTTTCACCAAATCTTGATGATACTTGGTGGTAATGATCAGTTCACTAATCCCAGTTGGCTCCCCAATTTTTATTCTTCTAGATAGAAGCATTTGTTTCAAGTAACAGTTTGAATTTTTAGGTTTCACTCTATTTTCTCCTACATAGATAGCTGTGTTTGGAATTCTAAATCAAACACGGTTTGTGCTAGCTCCTTGAAACTTGACCAAATGAAGTAGTTCTAAGTTCTATCTCTATGGTTTGTTTCCTCTTGAAGTACCCCATGCAGAGACTGGCGAAAAAAACTTTCGTTTGAAAGGGATTGCCAAGCTTCCAAAAAACTACTAGTTTGCTGAAATCTCAGCAAACTTTTTTTCACCAAATCTTGATGATACTTGTTGGTAATGATCAGTGCACTAAGCCCACTTGGTTGCCCAATTTTCACTCTTCTAGGTTCAAGCGTTCGTTTCCAGTAACACTTTGAATTTTTAGGTTTCATTCTGTTTTCTGCTATATAGATAGATGTGTTTGAAACTCTAAATCAAACACGGTTTGTGCTAGCTCCTTGAAACTTGACCAAATGAAGTAGTTCTAAGTTCTATCTGTATGGATTGTTTCCTCTTGAAGTACCCCATGCAGAGACTGGCGAAAAACACTTTCGTTTGAAATGGGTTGCCAAGCTTCCAAAAAACTACTAGTTTGCTGAAATCTCAGCAAACATTTTTTCACCAAATCTTGATGATACTTGGTGGTAATGATCAGTTCACTAATCCCACTTGGATGCCCAATTTTTATTCTTGTAGGTTGAAGCATTCGTTTCCAGTAACAGTTTGAAATTTTAGGTTTCACTCTGTTTTCTCCTACATAGATAGCTGTGTTTGGAATTCTAAATCAAACACGGTTTGTGCTAGCTCCTTGAAACTTGACCAAATGAAGTAGTTCTAAATTCTATCTCTATGGTTTGTTTCCTCTTGAAGTACCCCATGCAGAGACTGCCGAAAAACACTTTCGTTTGAAAGGGTTTGCCAAGCTTCCAAAAAACTACTAGTTTGCTGAAATCTCAGCAAACCTTTTTTGACCAAATCTTGATGATACTTGGTGGTAATGATCAGTTCACTAAGCCCACTTGGCTGCCCAATTTTCAATCTTCTACGTTCAAGCGTTCGTTTCCAGTAACACTTTGAATTTTTAGCTTTCACTCCGTTTTCTGCTATATAGATAGATGTGTTTGAAACTCTAAATCAAACACGGTTTGTGCTAGCTCCTTGAAACTTGACAAAATGAAGTAGTTCTAAGTTCTATCTCTATGGTTTGTTTGCTCTTGAAGTACCCCATGCAGAGACTGGCGAAAAACACTTTCGTTTGAAAGGGGTTGCCAAGCTTCCAAAAAACTACTAGTTTGCTGAAATCTCAGCAAACCTTTTTTCACCAAATCTTGATGATACTTGGTTGGTAATGATCAGTTCACTAATCCCACTTGGCTGCCCAATTTTTATTCTTCTAGATAGAAGCATTCGTTTCCAGTAACAGTTTGAATTTTTAGGTTTCACTCTATTTTCTCCTACATAGATAGCTGTGTTTGGAATTCTAAATCAAACACGGTTTGTGCTAGCTCCTTGAAACTTGACCAAATGAAGTAGTTCTAAGTTCTACCTCTATGGTTTGTTTCCTCTTGAAGTACCCCATGCAGAGACTGGCGAAAAACACTTTCGTTTGAAAGGGGTTGCCAAGCTTCCAAAAAACTACTAGTTTGCTGAAATCTCAGCAAACATTTTTTCACCAAATCTTGATGATACTTGGTGGTAATGATCAGTTCACTAAGCCCACTTGGCTGCCCACTTTTCACTACTCTAGGATGAAGCGTTCGTTTACAGTAACACTTTGAATTTTTAGTTTAACTCTGTTTTCTGCTATATAGATAGATGTGTTTGAAACTCTAAATCAAACACGGTTTGTGCTAGCTCCTTGAAACTTGACCAAATGAAGTAGTTCTAAGTTCTGTCTCTGTGGTTTGTTTCCTCTTGAAGTACCCCATGCAGAGACTGGCGAAAAACACTTTCGTTTGAAAGGGGTTGCCAAGCTTCCAAAAAACTACTAGTTTGCTGAAATCTCAGCAAACATTTTTTCACCAAATCTTGATGATACTTGGTGGTAATGATCAGTTCACTAATCCCACTTGGCTGCCCAATTTTTATTCTTCTAGGTTGAAACATTCGTTTCCAATAACAGTTTGAATTTTTAGGTTTCACTCTGTTTTCTCCTACATAGATAGCTGTGTTTGGAATTCTAAATCAAACACGGTTTGTGCTAGCTCCTTGAAACTTGAAAAAATGAAGTAGTTCTAAGTTCTATCTCTATGGTTTGTTTCCTCTTGAAGTACCCCATGCAGAGACTGGCGAAAAACACTTTCGTTTGAAAGGGGTTGCCAAGCTTCCAAAAAACTACTAGTTTGCTGAAATCTCAGCAAACATTTTTTCACCAAATCTTGATGATACTTGGTGGTAATGATCAGTTCACTATTCCCACTTTCCTGCCCAACTTTCACTCTTCTAGGTTCAAGCGTTCGTTTCCATTAACACTTTGAATTTTTAGGTTTCACTCTGTTTTCTGCTATATAGATAGATGTGTTTGAAACTCTAAATCAAACACGGTTTGTGCTAACTCCTTGAAACTTGACCAAATGAAGTAGTTCTAAGTTCTATCTCTATGGTTTGTTTCCTCTTGAAGTACCCCATGCAGAGACTGGCGAGAAACACTTTCGTTTGAAATGGGTTGCCAAGCTTCCAAAAAACTACTAGTTTGCTGAAATCTCAGCAAACATTTTTTCACCAAATCTTGATGATACTTGGTGGTAATGATCAGTTCACTAATCCCACTTGGCTGCCCAATTTTTATTCTTCTAGGTTGAAGCGTTCGTTTCCAGTAACAGTTTGAATTTTTAGGTTTCACTCTGTTTTCTCCTACATAGATAGCTGTTTTTGGAATTCTAAATCAAACACGGTTTGTGCTAGCTCCTTGAAACTTGACCAAATGAAGTAGTTCTAAGTTCTATCTCTATGGTTTGTTTGCTCTTGAAGTACCCCATGCAGAGACTGGCGAAAAACACTTTCGTTTGAAAGGGGTTGCCAAGCTTCCAAAAAACTACTAGTTTGCTGAAATCTCAGCAAACCTTTTTTCACCAAATCTTGATGATACTTGGTGGTAATGATCAGTTCACTAATCCCACTTGGCTGCCCAATTTTTATTCTTCTAGATAGAAGCATTCGTTTCCAGTAACAGTTTGAATTTTTAGGTTTCACTCTGTTTTCTCCCACATAGATAGCTGTGTTTGGAATTCTAAATCAAACACGGTTTGTGCTAGCTGCTTGAAACTTGACCAAATGAAGTAGTTCTAAGTTCTATATCTATGTTTTGTTTCCTCTTGAAGTACCCCATGCAGAGACTGGCGAAAAACACTTTCGTATGAAAGGGGTTGCCAAGCTTCCAAAAAACTACTAGTTTCCTGAAATCTCAGCAAACATTTTTTCACCAAATCTTGATGATACTTGGTGGTAATGATCAGTTCACTAATCCCACTTGGCTCCCCAATTTTTATTCTTCTAGATAGAAGCATTCGTTTCAAGTAACAGTTTGAATTTTTAGGTTTCACTCTATTTTCTCCTACATAGATAGCTGTGTTTGGAATTCTAAATCAAACACGGTTTGTGCTAGCTCCTTGAAACTTGACCAAATGAAGTAGTTCTAAGTTCTATCTCTATGGTTTGTTTCCTCTTGAAGTACCCCATGCAGAGACTGGCGAAAAAAACTTTCGTTTGAAAGGGATTGCCAAGCTTCCAAAAAACTACTAGTTTGCTGAAATCTCAGCAAACTTTTTTTCACCAAATCTTGATGATACTTGTTGGTAATGATCAGTGCACTAAGCCCACTTGGTTGCCCAATTTTCACTCTTCTAGGTTCAAGCGTTCGTTTCCAGTAACACTTTGAATTTTTAGGTTTCATTCTGTTTTCTGCTATATAGATAGATGTGTTTGAAACTCTAAATCAAACACGGTTTGTGCTAGCTCCTTGAAACTTGACCAAATGAAGTAGTTCTAAGTTCTACCTGTATGGATTGTTTCCTCTTGAAGTACCCCATGCAGAGACTGGCGAAAAACACTTTCGTTTGAAATGGGTTGCCAAGCTTCCAAAAAACTACTAGTTTGCTGAAATCTCAGCAAACATTTTTTCACCAAATCTTGATGATACTTGGTGGTAATGATCAGTTCACTAATCCCACTTGGATGCCCAATTTTTATTCTTGTAGGTTGAAGCATTCGTTTCCAGTAACAGTTTGAAATTTTAGGTTTCACTCTGTTTTCTCCTACATAGATAGCTGTGTTTGGAATTCTAAATCAAACACGGTTTGTGCTAGCTCCTTGAAACTTGACCAAATGAAGTAGTTCTAAATTCTATCTCTATGGTTTGTTTCCTCTTGAAGTACCCCATGCAGAGACTGCCGAAAAACACTTTCGTTTGAAAGGGTTTGCCAAGCTTCCAAAAAACTACTAGTTTGCTGAAATCTCAGCAAACCTTTTTTGACCAAATCTTGATGATACTTGGTGGTAATGATCAGTTCACTAAGCCCACTTGGCTGCCCAATTTTCACTCTTCTAGGTTCAAGCGTTCGTTTCCAGTAACACTTTGAATTTTTAGCTTTCACTCCGTTTTCTGCTATATAGATAGATGTGTTTGAAACTCTAAATCAAACACGGTTTGTGCTAGCTCCTTGAAACTTGACAAAATGAAGTAGTTCTAAGTTCTATCTCTATGGTTTGTTTGCTCTTGAAGTACCCCATGCAGAGACTGGCGAAAAACACTTTCGTTTGAAAGGGGTTGCCAAGCTTCCAAAAAACTACTAGTTTGCTGAAATCTCAGCAAACATTTTTTCACCAAATCTTGATGATACTTGGTGGTAATGATCAGTTCACTATTCCCACTTTCCTGCCCAACTTTCACTCTTCTAGGTTCAAGCGTTCGTTTCCATTAACACTTTGAATTTTTAGGTTTCACTCTGTTTTCTGCTATATAGATAGATGTGTTTGAAACTCTAAATCAAACACGGTTTGTGCTAACTCCTTGAAACTTGACCAAATGAAGTAGTTCTAAGTTCTATCTCTATGGTTTGTTTCCTCTTGAAGTACCCCATGCAGAGACTGGCGAAAAACACTTTCGTTTGAAATGGGTTGCCAAGCTTCCAAAAAACTACTAGTTTGCTGAAATCTCAGCAAACATTTTTTCACCAAATCTTGATGATACTTGGTGGTAATGATCAGTTCACTAATCCCACTTGGCTGCCCAATTTTTATTCTTCTAGGTTGAAGCGTTCGTTTCCAGTAACAGTTTGAATTTTTAGGTTTCACTCTGTTTTCTCCTACATAGATAGCTGTTTTTGGAATTCTAAATCAAACACGGTTTGTGCTAGCTCCTTGAAACTTGACCAAATGAAGTAGTTCTAAGTTCTATCTCTATGGTTTGTTTGCTCTTGAAGTACCCCATGCAGAGACTGGCGAAAAACACTTTCGTTTGAAAGGGGTTGCCAAGCTTCCAAAAAACTACTAGTTTGCTGAAATCTCAGCAAACCTTTTTTCACCAAATCTTGATGATACTTGGTGGTAATGATCAGTTCACTAATCCCACTTGGCTGCCCAATTTTTATTCTTCTAGATAGAAGCATTCGTTTCCAGTAACAGTTTGAATTTTTAGGTTTCACTCTGTTTTCTCCCACATAGATAGCTGTGTTTGGAATTCTAAATCAAACACGGTTTGTGCTAGCTGCTTGAAACTTGACCAAATGAAGTAGTTCTAAGTTCTATATCTATGTTTTGTTTCCTCTTGAAGTACCCCATGCAGAGACTGGCGAAAAACACTTTCGTATGAAAGGGGTTGCCAAGCTTCCAAAAAACTACTAGTTTGCTGAAATCTCAGCAAACATTTTTTCACCAAATCTTGATGATACTTGGTGGTAATGATCAGTTCACTAATCCCACTTGGCTGCCCAATTTTTATTCTTCTAGATAGAAGCATTCGTTTCAAGTAACAGTTTGAATTTTTAGGTTTCACTCTATTTTCTCCTACATAGATAGCTGTGTTTGGAATTCTAAATCAAACACGGTTTGTGCTAGCTCCTTGAAACTTGACCAAATGAAGTAGTTCTAAGTTCTATCTCTATGGTTTGTTTCCTCTTGAAGTACCCCATGCAGAGACTGGCGAAAAAAACTTTCGTTTGAAAGGGATTGCCAAGCTTCCAAAAAACTACTAGTTTGCTGAAATCTCAGCAAACTTTTTTTCACCAAATCTTGATGATACTTGTTGGTCATGATCAGTGCACTAAGCCCACTTGGTTGCCGAATTTTCACGCTTCTAGGTTCAAGCGTTCGTTTCCAGTAACACTTTGAATTTTTAGGTTTCACTCTGTTTTCTGCTGTATAGATAGATGTGTTTGAAACTCTAAATCAAACACGGTTTGTGCTAGCTCCTTGAAACTTGACCAAATGAAGTAGTTCTAAGTTCTATCTGTATGGTTTGTTTCCTCTTGAAGTACCCCATGCAGAGACTGGCGAAAAACACTTTCCTTTGAAATGGGTTGCCAAGCTTCCAAAAAACTACTAGTTTGCTGAAATCTCAGCAAACATTTTTTCACCAAATCTTGATGATACTTGGTGGTAATGATCAGTTCACTAATCCCACTTGGATGCCCAATTTTTATTCTTCTAGGTTGAAGCATTCGTTTCCAGTAACAGTTTGAAATTTTAGGTTTCACTCTGTTTTCTCCTACATAGATAGCTGTGTTTGGAATTCTAAATCAAACACGGTTTGTGCTAGCTCCTTGAAACTTGACCAAATGAAGAAGTTCTAAATTCTATCTCTATGGTTTGTTTCCTCTTGAAGTACCCCATGCAGAGACTGCCGAAAAACACTTTCGTTTGAAAGGGTTTGCCAAGCTTCCAAAAAACTACTAGTTTGCTGAAATCTCAGCAAACCTTTTTTGACCAAATCTTGATGATACTTGGTGGTAATGATCAGTTCACTAATCCCACTTGGCTGCCCAATTTTCACTCTTCTAGGTTCAAGCGTTCGTTTCCAGTAACACTTTGAATTTTTAGGTTTCACTCCGTTTTCTGCTATATAGATAGATGTGTTTGAAACTCTAAATCAAACACGGTTTGTGCTAGCTCCTTGAAACTTGACAAAATGAAGTAGTTCTAAGTTCTATCTCTATGGCTTGTTTGCTCTTGAAGTATCCCATGCAGAGACTGGCGAAAAACACTTTCGTTTGAAAGGGGTTGCCAAGCTTCCAAAAAACTACTAGTTTGCTGAAATCTCAGCAAACCTTTTTTCACCAAATCTTGATGATACTTGGTGGTAATGATCAGTTCACTAATCCCACTTGGCTGCCTAATTTTTATTCTTCTAGATAGAAGCATTCGTTTCCAGTAACAGTTTGAATTTTTAGGTTTCACTCTGTTTTCTCCCACATAGATAGCTGTGTTTGGAATTCTAAATCCAACACGGTTTGTGCTAGCTGCTTGAAACTTGACCAAATGAAGTAGTTCTAAGTTCTATATCTATGTTTTGTTTCCTCTTGAAGTACCCCATGCAGAGACTGGCGAAAAACACTTTCGTATGAAAGGGGTTGCCAAGCTTCCAAAAAACTACTAGTTTGCTGAAATCTCAGCAAACATTTTTTCACCAAATCTTGATGATACTTGGTGGTAATGATCAGTTCACTAATCCCACTTGGCTCCCCAATTTTTATTCTTCTAGATAGAAGCATTCGTTTCAAGTAACAGTTTGAATTTTTAGGTTTCACTCTATTTTCTCCTACATAGATAGCTGTGTTTGGAATTCTAAATCAAACACGGTTTGTGCTAGCTCCTTGAAACTTGACCAAATGAAGTAGTTCTAAGTTCTATCTCTATGGTTTGTTTCCTCTTGAAGTACCCCATGCAGAGACTGGCGAAAAAAACTTTCGTTTGAAAGGGATTGCCAAGCTTCCAAAAAACTACTAGTTTGCTGAAATCTCAGCAAACTTTTTTTCACCAAATCTTGATGATACTTGTTGGTAATGATCAGTGCACTAAGCCCACTTGGTTGCCCAATTTTCACTCTTCTAGGTTCAAGCGTTCGTTTCCAGTAACACTTTGAATTTTTAGGTTTCATTCTGTTTTCTGCTATATAGATAGATGTGTTTGAAACTCTAAATCAAACACGGTTTGTGCTAGCTCCTTGAAACTTGACCAAATGAAGTAGTTCTAAGTTCTATCTGTATGGATTGTTTCCTCTTGAAGTACCCCATGCAGAGACTGGCGAAAAACACTTTCGTTTGAAATGGGTTGCCAAGCTTCCAAAAAACTACTAGTTTGCTGAAATCTCAGCAAACATTTTTTCACCAAATCTTGATGATACTTGGTTGGTAATGATCAGTTCACTAATCCCACTTGGCTGCCCAATTTTTATTCTTCTAGATAGAAGCATTCGTTTCCAGTAACAGTTTGAAATTTTAGGTTTCACTCTGTTTTCTCCTACATAGATAGCTGTGTTTGGAATTCTAAATCAAACACGGTTTGTGCTAGCTCCTTGAAACTTGACCAAATGAAGTAGTTCTAAGTTCTATCTCTATGGTTTGTTTCCTCTTGAAGTACCCCATGCAGAGACTGGCGAAAAACACTTTCGTTTGAAAGGGGTTGCCAAGCTTCCAAAAAACTACTAGTTTGCTGAAATCTGAGCAAACATTTTTTCACCAAATCTTGATGATACTTGGTGGTAATGATCAGTTCACTAAGCCCACTTGGCTGCCCACTTTTCACTACTCTAGGATGAAGCGTTCGTTTACAGTAACACTTTGAATTTTTAGGTTTCACTCTGTTTTCTGCTATATAGATAGATGTGTTTGAAACTCTAAATCAAACACGGTTTGTGCTAGCTCCTTGAAACTTGACCAAATGAAGTAGTTCTAAGTTCTATCTCTGTGGTTTGTTTCCTCTTGAAGTACCCCATGCAGAGACTGGCGAAAAACACTTTCGTTTGAAAGGGGTTGCCAAGCTTCCAAAAAACTACTAGTTTGCTGAAATCTCAGCAAACATTTTTTCACCAAATCTTGATGATACTTGGTGGTAATGATCAGTTCACTAATCCCACTTGGCTGCCCAATTTTTATTCTTCTAGGTTGAAACATTCGTTTCCAGTAACAGTTTGAATTTTTAGGTTTCACTCTGTTTTCTCCTACATAGATAGCTGTGTTTGGAATTCTAAATCAAACACGGTTTGTGCTAGCTCCTTGAAACTTGACCAAATGAAGTAGTTCTAAGTTCTATCTCTATGGTTTGTTTCCTCTTGAAGTACCCCATGCAGAGACTGGCGAAAAACACTTTCGTTTGAAAGGGGTTGCCAAGCTTCCAAAAAACTACTAGTTTGCTGAAATCTCAGCAAACATTTTTTCACCAAATCTTGATGATACTTGGTGGTAATGATCAGTTCACTATTCCCACTTTCCTGCCCAACTTTCACTCTTCTAGGTTCAAGCGTTCGTTTCCATTAACACTTTGAAATTTTAGGTTTCACTCTGTTTTCTGCTATATAGATAGATGTGTTTGAAACTCTAAATCAAACACGGTTTGTGCTAACTCCTTGAAACTTGACCAAATGAAGTAGTTCTAAGTTCTATCTCTATGGTTTGTTTCCTCTTGAAGTACCCCATGCAGAGACTGGCGAAAAACACTTTCGTTTGAAATGGGTTGCCAAGCTTCCAAAAAACTACTAGTTTGCTGAAATCTCAGCAAACATTTTTTCACCAAAACTTGATGATACTTGGTGGTAATGATCAGTTCACTAATCCCACTTGGATGCCCAATTTTTATTCTTCTAGGTTGAAGCATTCGTTTCCAGTAACAGTTTGAAATTTTAGGTTTCACTCTGTTTTCTCCTACATAGATAGCTGTGTTTGGAATTCTAAATCAAACACGGTTTGTCCTAGCTCCTTGAAACTTGACCAAATGAAGAAGTTCTAAATTCTATCTCTATGGTTTGTTTCCTCTTGAAGTACCTCATGCAGAGACTGCCGAAAAACACTTTCGTTTGAAAGGGTTTGCCAAGCTTCCAAAAAACTACTAGTTTGCTGAAATCTCAGCAAACCTTTTTTGACCAAATCTTGATGATACTTGGTGGTAATGATCAGTTCACTAATCCCACTTGGCTGCCCAATTTTCACTCTTCTAGGTTCAAGCGTTCGTTTCCAGTAACACTTTGAATTTTTAGGTTTCACTCCGTTTTCTGCTATATAGATAGATGTGTTTGAAACTCTAAATCAAACACGGTTTGTGCTAGCTCCTTGAAACTTGACAAAATGAAGTAGTTCTAAGTTCTATCTCTATGGCTTGTTTGCTCTTGAAGTATCCCATGCAGAGACTGGCGAAAAACACTTTCGTTTGAAAGGGGTTGCCAAGCTTCAAAAAAACTACTAGTTTGCTGAAATCTCAGCAAACCTTTTTTCACCAAATCTTGATGATACTTGGTGGTAATGATCAGTTCACTAATCCCACTTGGCTGCCCAATTTTTATTCTTCTAGATAGAAGCATTCGTTTCCAGTAACAGTTTGAATTTTTAGGTTTCACTCTGTTTTCTCCCACATAGATAGCTGTGTTTGGAATTCTAAATCAAACACGGTTTGTGCTAGCTGCTTGAAACTTGACCAAATGAAGTAGTTCTAAGTTCTATATCTATGTTTTGTTTCCTCTTGAAGTACCCCATGCAGAGACTGGCGAAAAACACTTTCGTATGAAAGGGGTTGCCAAGCTTCCAAAAAACTACTAGTTTGCTGAAATCTCAGCAAATATTTTTTCACCAAATCTTGATGATACTTGGTGGTAATGATCAGTTCACTAATCCCACTTGGCTGCCCAATTTTTATTCTTCTAGATAGAAGCATTCGTTTCAAGTAACAGTTTGAATTTTTAGGTTTCACTCTATGTTCTCCTACATAGATAGCTGTGTTTGGAATTCTAAATCAAACACGGTTTGTGCTAGCTCCTTGAAACTTGACCAAATGAAGTATTTCTAAGTTCTATCTCTATGGTTTGTTTCCTCTTGAAGTACCCCATGCAGAGACTGGCGCAAAAAACTTTCGTTTGAAAGGGATTGCCAAGCTTCCAAAAAACTACTAGTTTGCTGAAATCTCAGCAAACTTCTTTTCACCAAATCTTGATGATACTTGGTGGTCATGATCAGTGCACTAAGCCCACTTGGTTGCCGAATTTTCACGCTTCTAGGTTCAAGCGTTCGTTTCCAGTAACACTTTGAATTTTTAGGTTTCACTCTGTTTTCTGCTGTATAGATAGATGTGTTTGAAACTCTAAATCAAACACGGTTTGTGCTAGCTCCTTGAAACTTGAACAAATGAAGTAGTTCTAAGTTCTATCTGTATGGTTTGTTTCCTCTTGAAGTACCCCATGCAGAGACTGGCGAAAAACACTTTCGTTTGAAATGGGTTGCCAAGCTTCCAAAAAACTACTAGTTTGCTGAAATCTCAGCAAACATTTTTTCACCAAATCTTGATGATACTTGGTGGTAATGATCAGTTCACTAATCCCACTTGGATGCCCAATTTTTATTCTTCTAGGTTGAAGCATTCGTTTCCAGTAACAGTTTGAAATTTTAGGTTTCACTCTGTTTTCTCCTACATAGATAGCTGTGTTTGGAATTCTAAATCAAACACGGTTTGTGCTAGCTCCTTGAAACTTGACCAAATGAAGAAGTTCTAAATTCTATCTCTATGGTTTGTTTCCTCTTGAAGTACCCCATGCAGAGACTGCCGAAAAACACTTTCGTTTGAAAGGGTTTGCCAAGCTTCCAAAAAACTACTAGTTTGCTGAAATCTCAGCAAACCTTTTTTGACCAAATCTTGATGATACTTGGTGGTAATGATCAGTTCACTAATCCCACTTGGCTGCCCAATTTTCACTCTTCTAGGTTCAAGCGTTCGTTTCCAGTAACACTTTGAATTTTTAGGTTTCACTCCGTTTTCTGCTATATAGATAGATGTGTTTGAAACTCTAAATCAAACACGGTTTGTGCTAGCTCCTTGAAACTTGACAAAATGAAGTAGTTCTAAGTTCTATCTCTATGGCTTGTTTGCTCTTGAAGTATCCCATGCAGAGACTGGCGAAAAACACTTTCGTTTGAAAGGGGTTGCCAAGCTTCCAAAAAACTACTAGTTTGCTGCAATCTCAGCAAACCTTTTTTCACCAAATCTTGATGATACTTGGTGGTAATGATCAGTTCACTAATCCCACTTGGCTGCCCAATTTTTATTCTTCTAGATAGAAGCATTCGTTTCCAGTAACAGTTTGAATTTTTAGGTTTCACTCTGTTTTCTCCCACATAGATAGCTGTGTTTGGAATTCTAAATCAAACACGGTTTGTGCTAGCTGCTTGAAACTTGACCAAATGAAGTAGTTCTAAGTTCTATATCTATGTTTTGTTTCCTCTTGAAGTACCCCATGCAGAGACTGGCGAAAAACACTTTCGTATGAAAGGGGTTGCCAAGCTTCCAAAAAACTACTAGTTTGCTGAAATCTCAGCAAACATTTTTTCACCAAATCTTGATGATACTTGGTGGTAATGATCAGTTCACTAATCCCACTTGGCTGCCCAATTTTTATTCTTCTAGATAGAAGCATTCGTTTCAAGTAACAGTTTGAATTTTTAGGTTTCACTCTATTTTCTCCTACATAGATAGCTGTGTTTGGAATTCTAAATCAAACACGGTTTGTGCTAGCTCCTTGAAACTTGACCAAATGAAGCAGTTCTAAGTTCTATCTCTATGGTTTGTTTCCTCTTGAAGTACCCCATGCAGAGACTGGCGAAAAAAACTTTCGTTTGAAAGGGATTGCCAAGCTTCCAAAAAACTACTAGTTTGCTGAAATCTCAGCAAACTTTTTTTCACCAAATCTTGATGATACTTGTTGGTCATGATCAGTGCACTAAGCCCACTTGGTTGCCGAATTTTCACGCTTCTAGGTTCAAGCGTTCGTTTCCAGTAACACTTTGAATTTTTAGGTTTCACTCTGTTTTCTGCTGTATAGATAGATGTGTTTGAAACTCTAAATCAAACACGGTTTGTGCTAGCTCCTTGAAACTTGACCAAATGAAGTAGTTCTAAGTTCTATCTGTATGGTTTGTTTCCTCTTGAAGTACCCCATGCAGAGACTGGCGAAAAACACTTTCGTTTGAAATGGGTTGCCAAGCTTCCAAAAAACTACTAGTTTGCTGAAATCTGAGCAAACATTTTTTCACCAAATCTTGATGATACTTGGTGGTAATGATCAGTTCACTAATCCCACTTGGATGCCCAATTTTTATTCTTCTAGGTTGAAGCATTCGTTTCCAGTAACAGTTTGAAATTTTAGGTTTCACTCTGTTTTCTCCTACATAGATAGCTGTGTTTGGAATTCTAAATCAAACACGGTTTGTGCTAGCTCCTTGAAACTTGACCAAATGAAGAAGTTCTAAATTCTATCTCTATGGTTTGTTTCCTCTTGAAGTACCCCATGCAGAGACTGCCGAAAAACACTTTCGTTTGAAAGGGTTTGCCAAGCTTCCAAAAAACTACTAGTTTGCTGAAATCTCAGCAAACCTTTTTTGACCAAATCTTGATGATACTTGGTGGTAATGATCAGTTCACTAATCCCACTTGGCTGCCCAATTTTCACTCTTCTAGGTTCAAGCGTTCGTTTCCAGTAACACTTTGAATTTTTAGGTTTCACTCCGTTTTCTGCTATATAGATAGATGTGTTTGAAACTCTAAATCAAACACGGTTTGTGCTAGCTCCTTGAAACTTGACAAAATGAAGTAGTTCTAAGTTCTATCTCTATGGTTTGTTTGCTCTTGAAGTATCCCATGCAGAGACTGGCGAAAAACACTTTCGTTTCAAAGGGGTTGCCAAGCTTCCAAAAAACTACTAGTTTGCTGAAATCTCAGCAAACATTTTTTCACCAAATCTTGATGATACTTGGTGGTAATGATCAGTTCACTAATCCCACTTGGCTGCCCAATTTTTATTCTTCTAGATAGAAGCATTCGTTTCCAGTAACAGTTTGAATTTTTAGGTTTCACTCTATTTTCTCCTACATAGATAGCTGTGTTTGGAATTCTAAATCAAACACGGTTTGTGCTAGCTCCTTGAAACTTGACCAAATGAAATAGTTCTAAGTTCTATCTCTATGGTTTGTTTCCTCTTGAAGTACCCCATGCAGAGACTGGCGAAAAACACTTTCGTTTGAAAGGGGTTGCCAAGCTTCCAAAAAACTACTAGTTTGCTGAAATCTCAGCAAACATTTTTTCACCAAATCTTGATGATACTTGGTGGTAATGATCAGTTCACTAATCCCACTTGGCTGCCCAATTTTTATTCTTCTTGGTAGAAGCATTCGTGTCCAGTAACAGTTTGAATTTTTAGGTTTCACTCTGTTTTCTCCTACATAGATAGCTGTGTTTGGAATTCTAAATCAAACACGGTTTGTGCTAGCTCCTTGAAACTTGACCAAATGAAGTAGTTCTAAGTTCTATCTCTATGGTTTGTTTGCTCTTGAAGTACCCCATGCAGAGACTGGCGAAAAACACTTTCGTTTGAAAGGGGTTGCCAAACTTCCAAAAAACTACTAGTTTGCTGAAATCTCAGCAAACCTTTTTTCACCAAATATTGATGATACTTGGTGGTAATGATCAGTTCACTAAGCCCACTTGGCTGCCCAATTTTCACTCTTCTAGGTTGAAGCGTTCGTTTCCAGTAACACTTTGAATTTTTAGGTTTCACTCTGTTTTCTCCTACATAGATAGATGTGTTTGGAATTCTAAATCAAACACGGTTTGTGCTAGCTCCTTGAAACTTGACCAAATGAAGTAGTTCTAAGTTCTATCTCTATGGTTTGTTTCCTCTTGAAGTACCCCATGCAGAGACTGGCGAAAAACACTTTCGTTTGAAAGGGGTTGCCCAGCTTCCAAAAAACTACTAGTTTGCTGAAATCTCAGCAAACATTTTTTCACCAAATCTTCATGATACTTGGTGGTAATGATCAGTTCACTAATCCCACTTGGCTGCCCAATTTTTATTCCTCCAGGTAGAAGCATTCATTTCCAGTAACAGTTTGAATTTTTAGGTTTCAGTCTGTTTTCTCCTACATAGATAGCTGTGTTTGGATTTCTAAATCAAACACGGTTGTGCTAGCTCCTTGAAACTTGACCAAATGAAGTAGTTCTAAGTTCTATCTGTATGGTTTGTTTCCTCTTGAAGTACCCCATGCAGAGACTGGCGAAAAACACTTTCGTTTCAAATGGGTTGCCAATCTTCCAAAAAACTACTAGTTTGCTGAAATCTCAGCAAACATTTTTTCACCAAATCTTGATGATACTTGGTGGTAATGATCAGTTCACTAATCCCACTTGGATGCCCAATTTTTATTCTTCTAGGTTGAAGCATTCGTTTCCAGTAACAGTTTGAAATTTTAGGTTTCACTCTGTTTTCTCCTACATAGATAGCTGTGTTTGGAATTCTAAATCAAACACGGTTTGTGCTAGCTCCTTGAAACTTGACCAAATGAAGAAGTTCTAAATTCTATCTCTATGGTTTGTTTCCTCTTGAAGTACCCCATGCAGAGACTGCTGAAAAACACTTTCGTTTGAAAGGGTTTGCCAAGCTTCCAAAAAACTACTAGTTTGCTGAAATCTCAGCAAACCTTTTTTGACCAAATCTTGATGATACTTGGTGGTAATGATCAGTTCACTAATCCCACTTGGCTGCCCAATTTTCACTCTTCTAGGTTCAAGCGTTCGTTTCCAGTAACACTTTGAATTTTTAGGTTTCACTCCGTTTTCTGCTATATAGATAGATGTGTTTGAAACTCTAAATCAAACACGGTTTGTGCTAGCTCCTTGAAACTTGACAAAATGAAGTAGTTCTAAGTTCTATCTCTATGGCTTGTTTGCTCTTGAAGTATCCCATGCAGAGACTGGCGAAAAACACTTTCGTTTGAATGGGGTTGCCAAGCTTCCAAAAAACTACTAGTTTGCTGAAATCTCAGCAAACCTTTTTTCACCAAATCTTGATGATACTTGGTGGTAATGATCAGTTCACTAATCCCACTTGGCTGCCCAATTTTTATTCTTCTAGATAGAAGCATTCGTTTCCAGTAACAGTTTGAATTTTTAGGTTTCACTCTGTTTTCTCCCACATAGATAGCTGTGTTTGGAATTCTAAATCCAACACGGTTTGTGCTAGCTGCTTGAAACTTGACCAAATGAAGTAGTTCTAAGTTCTATATCTATGTTTTGTTTCCTCTTGAAGTACCCCATGCAGAGACTGGCGAAAAACACTTTCGTATGAAAGGGGTTGCCAAGCTTCCAAAAAACTACTAGTTTGCTGAAATCTCAGCAAACATTTTTTCACCAAATCTTGATGATACTTGGTGGTAATGATCAGTTCACTAATCCCACTTGGCTCCCCAATTTTTATTCTTCTAGATAGAAGCATTCGTTTCAAGTAACAGTTTGAATTTTTAGGTTTCACTCTATTTTCTCCTACATAGATAGCTGTGTTTGGAATTCTAAATCAAACACGGTTTGTGCTAGCTCCTTGAAACTTGACCAAATGAAGTAGTTCTAAGTTCTATCTCTATGGTTTGTTTCCTCTTGAAGTACCCCATGCAGAGACTGGCGAAAAAAACTTTCGTTTGAAAGGGATTGCCAAGCTTCCAAAAAACTACTAGTTTGCTGAAATCTCAGCAAACTTTTTTTCACCAAATCTTGATGATACTTGTTGGTAATGATCAGTGCACTAAGCCCACTTGGTTGCCCAATTTTCACTCTTCTAGGTTCAAGCGTTCGTTTCCAGTAACACTTTGAATTTTTAGGTTTCATTCTGTTTTCTGCTATATAGATAGATGTGTTTGAAACTCTAAATCAAACACGGTTTGTGCTAGCTCCTTGAAACTTGACCAAATGAAGTAGTTCTAAGTTCTATCTGTATGGATTGTTTCCTCTTGAAGTACCCCATGCAGAGACTGGCGAAAAACACTTTCGTTTGAAATGGGTTGCCAAGCTTCCAAAAAACTACTAGTTTGCTGAAATCTCAGCAAACATTTTTTCACCAAATCTTGATGATACTTGGTGGTAATGATCAGTTCACTAATCCCACTTGGATGCCCAATTTTTATTCTTGTAGGTTGAAGCATTCGTTTCCAGTAACAGTTTGAAATTTTAGGTTTCACTCTGTTTTCTCCTACATAGATAGCTGTGTTTGGAATTCTAAATCAAACACGGTTTGTGCTAGCTCCTTGAAACTTGACCAAATGAAGTAGTTCTAAATTCTATCTCTATGGTTTGTTTCCTCTTGAAGTACCCCATGCAGAGACTGCCGAAAAACACTTTCGTTTGAAAGGGTTTGCCAAGCTTCCAAAAAACTACTAGTTTGCTGAAATCTCAGCAAACCTTTTTTGACCAAATCTTGATGATACTTGGTGGTAATGATCAGTTCACTAAGCCCACTTGGCTGCCCAATTTTCACTCTTCTAGGTTCAAGCGTTCGTTTCCAGTAACACTTTGAATTTTTAGCTTTCACTCCGTTTTCTGCTATATAGATAGATGTGTTTGAAACTCTAAATCAAACACGGTTTGTGCTAGCTCCTTGAAACTTGACAAAATGAAGTAGTTCTAAGTTCTATCTCTATGGTTTGTTTGCTCTTGAAGTACCCCATGCAGAGACTGGCGAAAAACACTTTCGTTTGAAAGGGGTTGCCAAGCTTCCAAAAAACTACTAGTTTGCTGAAATCTCAGCAAACCTTTTTTCACCAAATCTTGATGATACTTGGTTGGTAATGATCAGTTCACTAATCCCACTTGGCTGCCCAATTTTTATTCTTCTAGATAGAAGCATTCGTTTCCAGTAACAGTTTGAATTTTTAGGTTTCACTCTATTTTATCCTACATAGATAGCTGTGTTTGGAATTCTAAATCAAACACGGTTTGTGCTAGCTCCTTGAAACTTGACCAAATGAAGTAGTTCTAAGTTCTATCTCTATGGTTTGTTTCCTCTTGAAGTACCCCATGCAGAGACTGGCGAAAAACACTTTCGTTTGAAAGGGGTTGCCAAGCTTCCAAAAAACTACTAGTTTGCTGAAATCTCAGCAAACATTTTTTCACCAAATCTTGATGATACTTGGTGGTAATGATCAGTTCACTAAGCCCACTTGGCTGCCCACTTTTCACTACTCTAGGATGAAGCGTTCGTTTACAGTAACACTTTGAATTTTTAGGTTTCACTCTGTTTTCTGCTATATAGATAGATGTGTTTGAAACTCTAAATCAAACACGGTTTGTGCTAGCTCCTTGAAACTTGACCAAATGAAGTAGTTCTAAGTTCTATCTCTGTGGTTTGTTTCCTCTTGAAGTACCCCATGCAGAGACTGGCGAAAAACACTTTCGTTTGAAAGGGGTTGCCAAGCTTCCAAAAAACTACTAGTTTGCTGAAATCTCAGCAAACATTTTTTCACCAAATCTTGATGATACTTGGTGGTAATGATCAGTTCACTAATCCCACTTGGCTGCCCAATTTTTATTCTTCTAGGTTGAAACATTCGTTTCCAGTAACAGTTTGAATTTTTAGGTTTCACTCTGTTTTCTCCTACATAGATAGCTGTGTTTGGAATTCTAAATCAAACACGGTTTGTGCTAGCTCCTTGAAACTTGACCAAATGAAGTAGTTCTAAGTTCTATCTCTATGGTTTGTTTCCTCTTGAAGTACCCCATGCAGAGACTGGCGAAAAACACTTTCGTTTGAAAGGGGTTGCCAAGCTTCCAAAAAACTACTAGTTTGCTGAAATCTCAGCAAACATTTTTTCACCAAATCTTGATGATACTTGGTTCTAATGATCAGTTCACTATTCCCACTTTCCTGCCCAACTTTCACTCTTCTAGGTTCAAGCGTTCGTTTCCATTAACACTTTGAATTTTTAGGTTTCACTCTGTTTTCTGCTATATAGATAGATGTGTTTGAAACTCTAAATCAAACACGGTTTGTGCTAACTCCTTGAAACTTGACCAAATGAAGTAGTTCCAAGTTCTATCTCTATGGTTTGTTTCCTCTTGAAGTACCCCATGCAGAGACTGGCGAAAAACACTTTCGTTTGAAATGGGTTGCCAAGCTTTTAAAAAACTACTAGGTTGCTGAAATCTCAGCAAACATTTTTTCACCAAATCTTGATGATACTTGGTGGTAATGATCAGTTCACTAATCCCACTTGGCTGCCCAATTTTTATTCTTCTAGGTTGAAGCGTTCGTTTCCAGTAACAGTTTGAATTTTTAGGTTTCACTCTGTTTTCTCCTACATAGATAGCTGTTTTTGGAATTCTAAATCAAACACGGTTTGTGCTAGCTCCTTGAAACTTGACCAAATGAAGTAGTTCTAAGTTCTATCTCTATGGTTGGTTTGCTCTTGAAGTACCCCATGCAGAGACTGGCGAAAAACACTTTCGTTTGAAAGGGGTTGCCAAGCTTCCAAAAAACTACTAGTTTGCTGAAATCTCAGCAAACCTTTTTTCACCAAATCTTGATGATACTTGGTGGTAATGATCAGTTCACTAATCCCACTTGGCTGCCCAATTTTTATTCTTCTAGATAGAAGCATTCGTTTCCAGTAACAGTTTGAATTTTTAGGTTTCACTCTGTTTTCTCCCACATAGATAGCTGTGTTTGGAATTCTAAATCAAACACGGTTTGTGCTAGCTGCTTGAAACTTGACCAAATGAAGTAGTTCTAAGTTCTATATCTATGTTTTGTTTCCTCTTGAAGTACCCCATGCAGAGACTGGCGAAAAACACTTTCGTATGAAAGGGGTTGCCAAGCTTCCAAAAAACTACTAGTTTGCTGAAATCTCAGCAAACATTTTTTCACCAAATCTTGATGATACTTGGTGGTAATGATCAGTTCACTAATCCCACTTGGCTGCCCAATTTTTATTCTTCTAGATAGAAGCATTCGTTTCAAGTAACAGTTTGAATTTTTAGGTTTCACTCTATTTTCTCCTACATAGATAGCTGTGTTTGGAATTCTAAATCAAACACGGTTTGTGCTAGCTCCTTGAAACTTGACCAAATGAAGTAGTTCTAAGTTCTATCTCTATGGTTTGTTTCCTCTTGAAGTACCCCATGCAGAGACTGGCGAAAAAAACTTTCGTTTGAAAGGGATTGCCAAGCTTCCAAAAAACTACTAGTTTGCTGAAATCTCAGCAAACTTTTTTTCACCAAATCTTGATGATACTTGTTGGTCATGATCAGTGCACTAAGCCCACCTGGTTGCCGAATTTTCACGCTTCTAGGTTCAAGCGTTCGTTTCCAGTAACACTTTGAATTTTTAGGTTTCACTCTGTTTTCTGCTGTATAGATAGATGTGTTTGAAACTCTAAATCAAACACGGTTTGTGCTAGCTCCTTGAAACTTGACCAAATGAAGTAGTTCTAAGTTCTATCTGTATGGTTTGTTTCCTCTTGAAGTACCCCATGCAGAGACTGGCGAAAAACACTTTCGTTTGAAATGGGTTGCCAAGCTTCCAAAAAACTACTAGTTTGCTGAAATCTCAGCAAACATTTTTTCACCAAATCTTGATGATACTTGGTGGTAATGATCAGTTCACTAATCCCACTTGGATGCCCAATTTTTATTCTTCTAGGTTGAAGCATTCGTTTCCAGTAACAGTTTGAAATTTTAGGTTTCACTCTGTTTTCTCCTACATAGATAGCTGTGTTTGGAATTCTAAATCAAACACGGTTTGTGCTAGCTCCTTGAAACTTGACCAAATGAAGAAGTTCTAAATTCTATCTCTATGGTTTGTTTCCTCTTGAAGTACCCCATGCAGAGACTGCCGAAAAACACTTTCGTTTGAAAGGGTTTGCCAAGCTTCCAAAAAACTACTAGTTTGCTGAAATCTCAGCAAACCTTTTTTGACCAAATCTTGATGATACTTGGTGGTAATGATCAGTTCACTAATCCCACTTGGCTGCCGAATTTTCACTCTTCTAGGTTCAAGCGTTCGTTTCCAGTAACACTTTGAATTTTTAGGTTTCACTCCGTTTTCTGCTATATAGATAGATGTGTTTGAAACTCTAAATCAAACACGGTTTGTGCTAGCTCCTTGAAACTTGACAAAATGAAGTAGTTCTAAGTTCTATCTCTATGGTTTGTTTGCTCTTGAAGTATCCCATGCAGAGACTGGCGAAAAACACTTTCGTTTGAAAGGGGTTGCCAAGCTTCCAAAAAACTACTAGTTTGCTGAAATCTCAGCAAACATTTTTTCACCAAATCTTGATGATACTTGGTGGTAATGATCAGTTCACTAATCCCACTTGGCTGCCCAATTTTTATTCTACTAGATAGAAGCATTCGTTTCCAGTAACAGTTTGAATTTTTAGGTTTCACTCTATTTTCTCCTACATAGATAGCTGTGTTTGGAATTCTAAATCAAACACGGTTTGTGCTAGCTCCTTGAAACTTGACCAAATGAAGTAGTTCTAAGTTCTATCTCTATGGTTTGTTTGCTCTTGAAGTACCCCATGCAGAGACTGGCGAAGAACACTTTCGTTTGAAAGGGGTTGCCAAGCTTCCAAAAAACTACTAGTTTGCTGAAATCTCAGCAAACCTTTTTTCACCAAATATTGATGATACTTGGTGGTAATGATCAGTTCACTAAGCCCACTTGGCTGCGCAATTTTCACTCTTCTAGGTTGAAGCGTTCGTTTCCAGTAACACTTTGAATTTTTAGGTTTCACTCTGTTTTCTCCTACATAGATAGATGTGTTTGGAATTCTAAATCAAACACGGTTTGTGCTAGCTCCTTGAAACTTGACCAAATGAAGTAGTTCTAAGTTCTATCTCTATGGTTTGTTTCCTCTTGAAGTACCCCATGCAGAGACTGGCGAAAAACACTTTCGTTTGAAAGGGGTTGCCCAGCTTCCAAAAAACTACTAGTTTGCTGAAATCTCAGCAAACATTTTTTCACCAAATCTTCATGATACTTGGTGGTAATGATCAGTTCACTAATCCCACTTGGCTGCCCAATTTTTATTCCTCCAGGTAGAAGCATTCATTTCCAGTAACAGTTTGAATTTTTAGGTTTCAGTCTGTTTTCTCCTACATAGATAGCTGTGTTTGGATTTCTAAATCAAACACGGTTGTGCTAGCTCCTTGAAACTTGACCAAATGAAGTAGTTCTAAGTTCTATCTCTATGGTTTGTTTCCTCTTGAAGTACCCCATGCAGAGACTGGCGAAAAACACTTTCGTTTGAAAGGGGTTGCCAAGCTTCCAAAAAACTACTAGTTTGCTGAAATCTCAGCAAACATTTTTTCACCAAATCTTGATGATACTTGGTGGTAATGATCAGTTCACTAATCCCACTTGGCTGCCCAACTTTCACTCTTCTAGGTTCAAGAATTCGTTTCCAGGAACACTTTGAATTTTTAGGTTTCACTCTGTTTTCTCCTACATAGATAGCTGTGTTTGGAATTCTAAATCAAACACGGTTTGTGCTAGCTCCTTGAAACTTGACCAAATGAAGTAGTTCTACGTTCTATCTCTATGGTTTGTTCCTCCTGAAGTACCCCATGTAGAGACCGGCGAAAAAAACTTTCGTTTGAAATGGGTTTCCAAGCTTCCAAAAAACTACTAGTTTGCTGAAATCTCAGCAAACATTTTTTCACCAAATCTTGATGATACTTGGTGGTAATGATCAGTTCACTAAGCCCACTTGGCTGCCCACTTTTCACTCTTCTAGGTTGAAGCGTTCGTTTCCAGTAACACTTTGAATTTTTAGGTTTCACTCTGTTTTCTGCTATATAGATGTGTTTGAAACTCTAAATCAAACACGGTTTGTGCTAGCTCCTTGAAACTTGACCAAATGAAGTAGTTCTAAGTTCTATCTCTAAGGTTTGTTTCCTCTTGAAGTACCCCATGCAGAGACTGGCGAAAAACAGTTTCGTTTGAAAGGGGTTGCCAAGCTTCCAAAAAACTCCTAGTTTGCTGAAATCTCAGCAAACATTTTTTCACCAAATCTTGATGATACTTGGTGGTAATGATCAGTTCACTAATCCCACTTGGCTTCCCAATTTTTATTCTTCTAGGTTGAAACATTCGTTTCCAGTAACAGTTTGAATTTTTAGGTTTCACTCTGTTTTCTCCTACATAGATAGATGTGTTTGGATTTCTAAATCAAACACGGTTGTGCTAGCTCCTTGAAACTTGACCAAATGAAGTAGTTCTAAGTTCTATCTCTATGGTTGGTTTGCTCTTGAAGTACCCCATGCAGAGACTGGCGAAAAACACTTTCGTTTGAAAGGGGTTGCCAAGCTTCCAAAAAACTACTAGTTTGCTGAAATCTCAGCAAACATTTTTTCACCAAATCTTGATGATACTTGGTGGTAATGATCAGTTCACTAATCCCACTTGGCTGCCCAATTTTTATTCTACTAGATAGAAGCATTCGTTTCCAGTAACAGTTTGAATTTTTAGGTTTCACTCTATTTTCTCCTACATAGATAGCTGTGTTTGGAATTCTAAATCAAACACGGTTTGTGCTAGCTCCTTGAAACTTGACCAAATGAAATAGTTCTAAGTTCTATCTCTATGGTTTGTTTCCTCTTGAAGTACCCCATGCAGAGACTGGCGAAAAACACTTTCGTTTGAAAGGGGTTGCCAAGCTTCCAAAAAACTACTAGTTTGCTGAAATCTCAGCAAACATTTTTTCACCAAATCTTGATGATACTTGGTGGTAATGATCAGTTCACTAATCCCACTTGGCTGCCCAATTTTTATTCTTCTTGGTAGAAGCATTCGTGTCCAGTAACAGTTTGAATTTTTAGGTGTCACTCTGTTTTCTCCTACATAGATAGCTGTGTTTGGAATTCTAAAACAAATCGGTTTGTGCTACCTCCTTGAAACTTGACCAAATGAAGTAGTTCTAAGTTCTATCTCTATGGTTTGTTTGCTCTTGAAGTACCCCATGCAGAGACTGGCGAAAAACACTTTCGTTTGAAAGGGGTTGCCAAACTTCCAAAAAACTACTAGTTTGCTGAAATCTCAGCAAACATTTTTTCACCAAATCTTGAAGATACTTGGTGGTAATGATCAGTTCACTAAGCCCACTTGGCTGCCCACTTTTCACTACTCTAGGTTGAAGCGTTGGTTTCCAGTAACACTTTGAATTTTTAGGTTTCACTCTGTTTTCTGCTATATAGATAGATGTGTTTGAAACTCTAAATCAAACACGGTTTGTGCTAGCTCCTTGAAACTTGATCAAATGAAGTAGTTCTAAGTTCTATCTCTATGGTTTGTTTCCTCTTGAAGTACCCCATGCAGAGACTGGCGAAAAACACTTTCGTTTGAAAGGGGTTGCCAAGCTTCCAAAAAACTACTAGTTTGCTGAAATCTCAGCAAACATTTTTTCACCAAATCTTGATGATACTTGGTGGTAATGATCAGTTCACTAATCCCACTTGGCTGCCCAATTTTTATTCTTCTAGGTTGAAACATTCGTTTCCAGTAACAGTTTGAATTTTTAGGTTTCACTCTGTTTTCTCCTACATAGATAGCTGTGTTTGGAATTCTAAATCAAACACGGTTTGTGCTAGCTCCTTGAAACTTGACCAAATGAAGTAGTTCTAAGTTCTATCTCTATGGTTTGTTTGCTCTTGAAGTACCCCATGCAGAGACTGGCGAAGAACACTTTCGTTTGAAAGGGGTTGCCAAGCTTCCAAAAAACTACTAGTTTGCTGAAATCTCAGCAAACCTTTTTTCACCAAATATTGATGATACTTGGTGGTAATGATCAGTTCACTAAGCCCACTTGGCTGCGCAATTTTCACTCTTCTAGGTTGAAGCGTTCGTTTCCAGTAACACTTTGAATTTTTAGGTTTCACTCTGTTTTCTCCTACATAGATAGATGTGTTTGGAATTCTAAATCAAACACGGTTTGTGCTAGCTCCTTGAAACTTGACCAAATGAAGTAGTTCTAAGTTCTATCTCTATGGTTTGTTTCCTCTTGAAGTACCCCATGCAGAGACTGGCGAAAAACACTTTCGTTTGAAAGGGGTTGCCCAGCTTCCAAAAAACTACTAGTTTGCTGAAATCTCAGCAAACATTTTTTCACCAAATCTTCATGATACTTGGTGGTAATGATCAGTTCACTAATCCCACTTGGCTGCCCAATTTTTATTCCTCCAGGTAGAAGCATTCATTTCCAGTAACAGTTTGAATTTTTAGGTTTCAGTCTGTTTTCTCCTACATAGATAGCTGTGTTTGGATTTCTAAATCAAACACGGTTGTGCTAGCTCCTTGAAACTTGACCAAATGAAGTAGTTCTAAGTTCTATCTCTATGGTTTGTTTCCTCTTGAAGTACCCCATGCAGAGACTGGCGAAAAACACTTTCGTTTGAAAGGGGTTGCCAAGCTTCCAAAAAACTACTAGTTTGCTGAAATCTCAGCAAACATTTTTTCACCAAATCTTGATGATACTTGGTGATAATGATCAGTTCACTAATCCCACTTGGCTGCCCAACTTTCACTCTTCTAGGTTCAAGAATTCGTTTCCAGGAACACTTTGAATTTTTAGGTTTCACTCTGTTTTCTCCTACATAGATAGCTGTGTTTGGAATTCTAAATCAAACACGGTTTGTGCTAGCTCCTTGAAACTTGACCAAATGAAGTAGTTCTACGTTCTATCTCTATGGTTTGTTCCTCCTGAAGTACCCCATGTAGAGACCGGCGAAAAAAACTTTCGTTTGAAATGGGTTTCCAAGCTTCCAAAAAACTACTAGTTTGCTGAAATCTCAGCAAACATTTTTTCACCAAATCTTGATGATACTTGGTGGTAATGATCAGTTCACTAAGCCCACTTGGCTGCCCACTTTTCACTCTTCTAGGTTGAAGCGTTCGTTTCCAGTAACACTTTGAATTTTTAGGTTTCACTCTGTTTTCTGCTATATAGATAGATGTGTTTGAAACTCTAAATCAAACACGGTTTGTGCTAGCTCCTTGAAACTTGACCAAATGAAGTAGTTCTAAGTTCTATCTCTAAGGTTTGTTTCCTCTTGAAGTACCCCATGCAGAGACTGGCGAAAAACAGTTTCGTTTGAAAGGGGTTGCCAAGCTTCCAAAAAACTCCTAGTTTGCTGAAATCTCAGCAAACATTTTTTCACCAAATCTTGATGATACTTGGTGGTAATGATCAGTTCACTAATCCCACTTGGCTTCCCAATTTTTATTCTTCTAGGTTGAAACATTCGTTTCCAGTAACAGTTTGAATTTTTAGGTTTCACTCTGTTTTCTCCTACATAGATAGCTGTGTTTGGATTTCTAAATCAAACACGGTTGTGCTAGCTCCTTGAAACTTGACCAAATGAAGTAGTTCTAAGTTCTATCTCTATGGTTGGTTTGCTCTTGAAGTACCCCATGCAGAGACTGGCGAAAAACACTTTCGTTTGAAAGGGGTTGCCAAGCTTCCAAAAAACTACTAGTTTGCTGAAATCTCAGCAAACATTTTTTCACCAAATCTTGATGATACTTGGTGGTAATGATCAGTTCACTAATCCCACTTGGCTGCCCAACTTTCACTCTTCTAGGTTCAAAGCGTTCGTTTCCAGTAACGCTTTGAATTTTTAGGTTTCACTCTGTTTTCTCCTACATAGATAGCTGTGTTTGGAATTCTAAATCAAACACGGTTTGTGCTAGCTCCTTGAAACTTGACCAAATGAAGTAGTTCTAAGTTCTATCTCTATGGTTTGTTTCCTCTTGAAGTACCCCATGCAGAGACTGGCGAAAAACACTTTCGTTTGAAAGGGGTTGCCAAGCTTCCAAAAAACTACTAGTTTGCTGAAATCTCAGCAAACATTTTTTCACCAAATCTTGATGATACTTGGTGGTAATGATCAGTTCACTAAGCCCACTTGGCTGCCCAATTTTCACTCTTCTAGGTTCAAGCGTTCGTTTCCAGTAACACTTTGAATTTTTAGGTTTCACTCTGTTTTCTCCTACATAGATCAATGTGTTTGAAACTCTAAATCAAACACGGTTTGTGCTAGCTCCTTGAAACTTGACCAAATGAAGTAGTTCTAAGTTCTATCTCTATGGTTTGTTTCCTCTTGAAGTACCCCATGCAGAGACTGGCGAAAAACACTTTCGTTTGAAAGGTGTTGCCAAGCTTCCAAAAAACTACTAGTTTGCTGAAATCTCAGCAAACATTTTTTCACCAAATCTTGATGATACTTGGTGGTAATGATCAGTTCACTAATCCCACTTGGCTGCCCAATTTTTATTCTTCTAGGTTGAAGCATTCGTTTCCAGTAACAGTTTGAAATTTTAGGTTTCACTCTGTTTTCTCCTACATAGATAGCTGTGTTTGGAATTCTAAATCAAACACGGTTTGTGCTAGCTCCTTGAAACTTGACCAAATGAAGTAGTTCTAAGTTCTATCTCTATGGTTTGTTTGCTCTTGAAGTACCCCATGCAGAGACTGGCGAAAAAACACTTTCGTTCGAAAGGGGTTGCCAAGCTTCAAAAAAACTACTAGTTTGCTGAAATCTCAGCAAACTTTTTTTCACCAAATCTTCATGATACTTGGTGGTAATGATCAGTTCACTAATCCCACTTGGCTGCCCAATTTTTATTCTTCTAGGTTGAAGCATTCGTTTACAGTAACAGTTTGAAATTTTAGGTTTCACTCTGTTTTCTCCTACATAGATAGCTGTGTTTGGAATTCTAAATCAAATACGGTTTGAGCTAGCTCCTTGAAACTTGACCAAATGAAGTAGTTCTAAGTTCTATCTATATGGTTTGTTTGCTCTTGAAGTACCCCATGCAGAGACTGGCGAAAAACACTTTCGTTTGATAGGGGTTGCCAAGCTTCCAAAAAACTACTAGTTTGCTGAAATCTCAGCAAACATTTTTTCACCAAATCTTGATCATACTTGGTGGTAATGGTCAGTTCACTAATACCACTTGGTTGCCCAACTTTCACTCTTCTAGGTTCAAGCGTTCGTTTCCAGTAAAACTTTGAATTTTTAGGTTTCACTCTGTTTTCTGCTCTATAGATAGATGTGTTTGAAACTCTAAATCAAACACGGTTTGTGCTAGCTCCTTGAAACTTGACCAAATGAAGTAGTTCTAAGTTCTATCTATATGGTTTGTTTGCTCTTGAAGTACCCCATGCAGAGACTGGCGAAAAACACTTTCGTTTGAAAGGGGTTGCCAAGCTTCCAAAAAACTACTAGTTTGCTGAAATATCAGCAAACATTTTTTCACCAAATCTTGATGATACTTGGTGGTAATGATCAGTTCACTAATCGCACTTGGCTGCCCAATTTTTATTCTTCCAGGTAGAAGCTTTCATTTCCAGTAACAGTTTGAATTTTTAGGTTTCACTCTGTTTTCTCCTACATAGATAGCTGTGTTTGGAATTCTAAATCAAACACGGTTTGTGCTAGCTCCTTGAAACTTGACCAAATGAAGTAGTTCTAAGTTCTATCTCTATGGTTTGTTTCCTCTTGAAGTACCCGATGCAGAGACTGGCGAAAAACACTTTCGTTTGAAAGGGTTTGCCAAACTTACAAAAAACTACAAGTTTGCTGAAATCTCAGCAAACATTTTTTCACCAAATCTTGATGATACTTGGTGGTAATGATCAGTTCACTAATCCCACTTGGCTGCCCAACTTTCACTCTTCTAGGTTCAAGCGTTCGTTTCCAGTAACACTTTGAATTTTTAGGTTTCACTCTGTTTTCTGCTATATAGATAGCTGTGTTTCAAACTCTAAATCAAACACGGTTTGTGCTAGCTCCTTGAAACTTGACCAAATGAAGTAGTTCTAAGTTCTATCTCTATGGTTTGTTTGCTCTTGAAGTACCCCATGCAGAGACTGGCGAAAAACACTTTCGTTTGAAAGGGGTTGCCAAGCTTCCAAAAAACTACTAGTTTGCTGAAATCTCAGCAAACCTTTTTTCACCAAATCTTGATGATACTTGGTGGTAATGATCAGTTCACTAATCCGACTTGGCTGCCCAATTTTTATTCTTCAAGATAGAAGCATTCGTTTCCAGTAACAGTTTGAATTTTTAGGTTTCACTCTGTTTTCTCCTACATAGATAGCTGTGTTTGGAATTCTAAATCAAACACGGTTTGTGCTAGCTCCTTGAAACTTGACCAAATGAAGTAGTTCTAAGTTCTATCTCTATGGTTTGTTTCCTCTTGAAGTACCCCATGCAGAGACTGGCGAAAAACACTTTCGTTTGAAAGGGGTTGCCAAGCTTCCAAAAAACTACTAGTTTGCTGAAATCTCAGCAAACATTTTTTCACCAAATCTTGATGATACTTGGTGGTAATGATCAGTTCACTAATCCCACTTGGCTGCCCAATTTTTATTCTTCTAGGTTGAAGCATTCGTTTCCAGTAACAGTTTGAAATTTTAGGTTTCACTCTGTTTTCTCCTACATAGATAGCTGTGTTTGGAATTCTAAATCAAACACGGTTTGTGCTAGCTCCTTGAAACTTGACCAAATGAAGTAGTTCTAAGTTCTATCTCTATGGTTTGTTTCCTCTTGAAGTACCCCATGCAGAGACTGGCGAAAAACAATTTCGTTTGAAAAGGGTTGCCAAGCTTCCAAAAAACTACTAGTTTGCTGAAATCTCAGCAAACATTTTTTCACCAAATCTTGATCATACTTGGTGGTAATGATCAGTTCACTAATACCACTTGGTTGCCCAACTTTCACTCTTCTAGGTTCAAGCGTTCGTTTCCAGTAAAACTTTGAATTTTTAGGTTTCACTCTGTTTTCTGCTCTATAGATAGATGTGTTTGAAACTCTAAATCAAACACGGTTTGTGCTAGCTCCTTGAAACTTGACCAAATGAAGTAGTTCTAAGTTCTATCTATATGGTTTGTTTGCTCTTGAAGTACCCCATGCAGAGACTGGCGAAAAACACTTTCGTTTGAAAGGGGTTGCCAAGCTTCCAAAAAACTACTAGTTTGCTGAAATCTCAGCAAACATTTTTTCACCAAATCTTGATGATACTTGGTGGTAATGATCAGTTCACTAATCGCACTTGCCTGCCCAATTTTTATTCTTCCAGGTAGAAGCATTCATTTCCAGTAACAGTTTGAATTTTTAGGTTTCACTCTGTTTTCTCCTACATAGATAGCTGTGTTTGGAATTCTAAATCAAACACGGTTTGTGCTAGCTCCTTGAAACTTGACCAAATGAAGTAGTTCTAAGTTCTATCTCTATGGTTTGTTTCCTCTTGAAGTACCCGATGCAGAGACTGGCGAAAAACACTTTCGTTTGAAAGGGTTTGAGAAACTTACAAAAAACTACAAGTTTGCTGAAATCTCAGCAAACATTTTTTCACCAAATCTTGATGATACTTGGTGGTAATGATCAGTTCACTAATCCCACTTGGCTGCCCAACTTTCACTCTTCTAGGTTCAAGCGTTCGTTTCCAGTAACAGTTTGAATTTTTAGGTTTCACTCTGTTTTCTGCTATATAGATAGCTGTGTTTCAAACTCTAAATCAAACACGGTTTGTGCTAGCTCCATGAAACTTGACCAAATGAAGTAGTTCTAAGTTCTATCTCTATGGTTTGTTTGCTCTTGAAGTACCCCATGCAGAGACTGGCGAAAAACACTTTCGTTTGAAAGGGGTTGCCAAGCTTCCAAAAAACTACTAGTTTGCTGAAATCTCAGCAAACCTTTTTTCACCAAATCTTGATGATACTTGGTGGTAATGATCAGTTCACTAATCCGACTTGGCTGCCCAATTTTTATTCTTCTAGATAGAAGCATTCGTTTCCAGTAACAGTTTGAATTTTTAGGTTTCACTCTATTTTCTACTACATAGATAGCTGTGTTTGGAATTCTAAATCAAACACGGTTTGTGCTAGCTCCTTGAAACTTGACCAAATGAAGTAGTTCTAAGTTCTATCTCTATGGTTTGTTTCCTCTTGAAGTACCCCATGCAGATACTGGCGAAAAAAACTTTCGTTTGAAAGGGGTTGCCAAGCTTCCAAAAAACTACTAGTTTGCTGAAATCTCAGCAAACCTTTTTTCACCAAATCTTGATGATACTTGGTGGTAATGATCAGTTCACTAATCCCACTTGGCTGCCCAATTTTTATTCTTCTAGATAGAAGCATTCGTTTCCAGTAAGAGTTTGAATTTTTAGGTTTCACTCTGTTTTGTCCTACATAGATAGATGTGTTTGGAATTCTAAATCAAACACGGTTTGTGCTAGCTCCTTGAAACTTGACCAAATGAAGTAGTTCTAAGTTCTATCTCTATGGTTTGTTTCCTCTTGAAGTACCCCATGCAGAGACTGGCGAAAAACACTTTCGTTTGAAAGGGGTTGCCAAGCTTCCAAAAAACTACTAGTTTGCTGAAATCTCAGCAAACATTTTTTCACCAAATCTTGATGATACTTGGTGGTAATGATCAGTTCACTAATCCCACTTGGCTACCCAATTTTTATTCTTCTAGATAGAAGCATTCGTTTCCAGTAACAGTTTGAATTTTTAGGTTTCACTCTATTTTCTCCTACATAGATAGCTGTGTTTGGAATTCTAAATCAAACACGGTTTGTGCTAGCTCCTTGAAACTTGACCAAATGAAGTAGTTCTAAGTTCTATCTCTATGGTTTGTTTCCTCTTGAAGTACCCCATGCAGAGACTGGCGAAAAACACTTTCGTTTGAAAGGGGTTGCCAATCTTCCAAAAAACTACTAGTTTGCTGAAATCTCAGCAAACATTTTTTCACCAATTATTGATGATACTTGGTGGTAATGATCAGTTCACTAATCCCACTTTCCTGCCCAACTTTCACTCTTCTAGGTTCAAGCGTTCGTTTCCATTAACACTTTGAATTTTTAGGTTTCACTCTGTTTTCAGCTATATAGATAGATGTGTTTGAAACTCTAAATCAAACACGGTTTGTGCTAGGTCCGTGAAACTTGACAAATTGAAGTAGTTCTAAGTTATATCTCTATGGTTTGTTTCCTCTTGAAGTACCCCATGCAGAGACTGGCGACAAAAACTTTCGTTTGAAAGGGATTGCCAAGCTTAGAAAAAAATACTAGTTTGCTGAAATCTCAGCAAAATTTTTTTCACCAAATCTTGATGATACTTGGTGGTAATGATCAGTGCACTAAGCCCACTTGGCTGCCCAATTTTCACTCTTCTAGGTTCAAGCGTTCTTTTCCAGTAGCACTTTGAATTTTTAGGTTTCACTCTGTTTTCTGCTATATAGATAGATGTGTTTGAAACTCTAAATCAAACACGGTTTGTGGTAGCTCCTTGAAACTTGACCAAATGAAGTAGTTCTAACTTGTATCTCTATGGTTTGTTTCCTCTTGAAGTACCGCATGCAGAGACTGGCGAAAAACACTTTCGTTTGAAAGGGGTTGCCAAGCTTCCAGAAAACTACTAGTTTGTTGAAATCTCAGCAAACATTTTTTCACCAAATCTTGATGTTACTTGGTGGTAATGATCAGTTCACTAATCCCACTTGGCTGCCCAACTTTACTCTTCTAGGTTCAAGGGTTCGTTTCCAGTAACACTTTGAATTTTTAGGTTTCACTCTGTTTTCTGCTATATAGATAGCTGTGTTTGAAACACTAAATCAAACACAGTTTGTGCTAGCTCCTTGAAACTTGACCAAATGAAGTAGTTCTAAGTTCTATCTCTATGGTTTGTTTGCTCCTGAAGTACCCCATGCAGAGACTGGCGAAAAACACTTTCGTTTGAAAGGGGTTGCCAAGCTTCCAAAAAACTACTAGTTTGCTGAAATCTCAGCAAACCTTTTTTCACCAAATCTTGATGATACTTGGTGGTAATGATCAGTTCACTAATCCCACTTGGCTGCCCAATTTTTATTCTTCTAGATAGAAGCATTCGTTTCCAGTAACAGTTTGAATTTTCAGGTTTCACTCTATTTTCTCCTACAAAGATAGCTGTGTTTGGAATTCTAAATCAAACACGGTTTGTGCTAGCTCCTTGAAACTTGACAAATGAAGTAGTTCTAAGTTCTATCTCTATGGTTTGTTTCCTCTTGAAGTACCCCATGCAGAGACTGGAGAAAAACACTTTAGTTTGAAAGGGGTTGCCAAGCTTCCAATAAACTACTAGTTTGCTGAAATCTCAGCAAACATTTTTTCACCAAATCTTGATGATACTTGGTGGTAATGATCAGTTCACTAATCCCACTTGGCTACCCAATTTTTATTCTTCTAGATAGAAGCATTCGTTTCCAGTAACAGTTTGAATTTTTAGGTTTCACTCTATTTTCTCCTACATAGATAGCTGTGTTTGGAATTCTAAATCAAACACGGTTTGTGCTAGCTCCTTGAAACTTGACCAAATGAAGTAGTTCTAAGTTCTATCTCTATGGTTTGTTTCCTCTTGAAGTACCCCATGCAGAGACTGGCGAAAAACACTTTCGTTTGAAAGGGGTTGCCAAGCTTCCAAAAAACTACTAGTTTGCTGAAATCTCAGCAAACATTTTTTCACCAATTATTGATGATACTTGGTGGTAATGATCAGTGCACTAAGCCCACGTGGCTGCCCAATTTTCACTCTTCTAGGTTCAAGCGTTCGTTTCCATTAACAGTTTGAATTTTTAGGTTTCACTCTGTTTTCTGCTATATAGATAGATGTGTTTGAAACTCTAAATCAAACACGGTTTCTGCTAGCTCCGTGAAACTTGACAAAATGAAGTAGTTCTAAGTTAGATCTCTATGGTTTGTTTCCTCTTGAAGTACCCCATGCAGAGACTGGCGAAAAAAACTTTCGTTTGAAAGGGATTGCCAAGCTTAGAAAAAATTAATAGTTTGCTGAAATCTCAGCAAAATTTTTTTCACCAAATCTTGATGATACTTGGTGGTAATGATCAGTGCACTAAGCCCACGTGGCTGCCCAATTTTCACTCTTCTAGGTTCAAGCGTTCGTTTCCAGTAGCACTTTGAATTTTTAGGTTTCACTCTGTTTTCTGCTATATAGATAGATGTGTTTGAAACTCTAAATCAAACACGGTTTGTGCTAGCTCCGTGAAACTTGACCAAATGAAGTAGTTCTAAGTTCTATCTCTATGGTTTGTTTCCTCTTGAAGTACCCCATGCAGAGACTGGCGAAAAACACTTTCGTTTGAAAGGGGTTGCCAAGCTTCCAAAAAACTACTAGTTTGGTGAAATCTCAGCAAACATTTTTTCACCAAATCTTGATGATACTTGGTGGTAATTATCAGTTCACTAATCCCACTTGGCTGCCCAATTTTTATTCTTCTAGGTTGAAGCATTCGTTTCCAGTAACAGTTTGAATTTTTAGGTTTCACTCTGTTTTCTCCTACATAGATAGCTGTGTTTGGAATTCTAAATCAAACACGGTTTGTGCTAGCTCCTTGAAACTTGACCAAATGAAGTAGTTCTAAGTTCTATCTCTATGGTTTGTTTCCTCTTGAAGTACCCCATGCAGAGACTGGCGAAAAACACTTTCGTTTGAAAGGGGTTGCCAAGCTTCCAAAAAACTACTAGTTTGCTGAAATCTCAGCAAACATTTTTTCACCAAATCTTGATGATACTTGGTGGTAATGATCAGTTCACTAATCCCACTTGGCTGCCCAATTTTTATTCTTCTAGGTTGAAGCATTCGTTTCCAGTAACAGTTTGAAATTTTAGGTTTCACTCTGTTTTCTCCTACATAGATAGCTGTGTTTGGAATTCTAAATCAAACACGGTTTGTGCTAGCTCCTTGAAACTTGACCAAATGAAGTAGTTCTAAGTTCTATCTCTATGGTTTGTTTCCTCTTGAAGTACCCCATGCAGAGACTGGCGAAAAACAATTTCGTTTGAAAAGGGTTGCCAAGCTTCCAAAAAACTACTAGTTTGCTGAAATCTCAGCAAACATTTTTTCACCAAATCTTGATCATACTTGGTGGTAATGATCAGTTCACTAATACCACTTGGTTGCCCAACTTTCACTCTTCTAGGTTCAAGCGTTCGTTTCCAGTAAAACTTTGAATTTTTAGGTTTCACTCTGTTTTCTGCTCTATAGATAGATGTGTTTGAAACTCTAAATCAAACACGGTTTGTGCTAGCTCCTTGAAACTTGACCAAATGAAGTAGTTCTAAGTTCTATCTATATGGTTTGTTTGCTCTTGAAGTACCCCATGCAGAGACTGGCGAAAAACACTTTCGTTTGAAAGGGGTTGCCAAGCTTCCAAAAAACTACTAGTTTGCTGAAATCTCAGCAAACATTTTTTCACCAAATCTTGATGATACTTGGTGGTAATGATCAGTTCACTAATCGCACTTGCCTGCCCAATTTTTATTCTTCCAGGTAGAAGCATTCATTTCCAGTAACAGTTTGAATTTTTAGGTTTCACTCTGTTTTCTCCTACATAGATAGCTGTGTTTGGAATTCTAAATCAAACACGGTTTGTGCTAGCTCCTTGAAACTTGACCAAATGAAGTAGTTCTAAGTTCTATCTCTATGGTTTGTTTCCTCTTGAAGTACCCGATGCAGAGACTGGCGAAAAACACTTTCGTTTGAAAGGGTTTGAGAAACTTACAAAAAACTACAAGTTTGCTGAAATCTCAGCAAACATTTTTTCACCAAATCTTGATGATACTTGGTGGTAATGATCAGTTCACTAATCCCACTTGGCTGCCCAACTTTCACTCTTCTAGGTTCAAGCGTTCGTTTCCAGTAACAGTTTGAATTTTTAGGTTTCACTCTGTTTTCTGCTATATAGATAGCTGTGTTTCAAACTCTAAATCAAACACGGTTTGTGCTAGCTCCATGAAACTTGACCAAATGAAGTAGTTCTAAGTTCTATCTCTATGGTTTGTTTGCTCTTGAAGTACCCCATGCAGAGACTGGCGAAAAACACTTTCGTTTGAAAGGGGTTGCCAAGCTTCCAAAAAACTACTAGTTTGCTGAAATCTCAGCAAACCTTTTTTCACCAAATCTTGATGATACTTGGTGGTAATGATCAGTTCACTAATCCCACTTGGCTGCCCAATTTTTATTCTTCTAGGTTGAAACATTCGTTTCCAGTAACAGTTTGAATTTTTAGGTTTCACTCTGTTTTCTCCTACATAGATAGCTGTGTTTGGAATTCTAAATCAAACACGGTTTGTGCTAGCTCCTTGAAACTTGACCAAATGAAGTAGTTCTAAGTTCTATCTCTATGGTTTGTTTGCTCTTGAAGTACCCCATGCAGAGACTGGCGAAGAACACTTTCGTTTGAAAGGGGTTGCCAAGCTTCCAAAAAACTACTAGTTTGCTGAAATCTCAGCAAACCTTTTTTCACCAAATATTGATGATACTTGGTGGTAATGATCAGTTCACTAAGCCCACTTGGCTGCGCAATTTTCACTCTTCTAGGTTGAAGCGTTCGTTTCCAGTAAGAGTTTGAATTTTTAGGTTTCACTCTGTTTTGTCCTACATAGATAGATGTGTTTGGAATTCTAAATCAAACACGGTTTGTGCTAGCTCCTTGAAACTTGACCAAATGAAGTAGTTCTAAGTTCTATCTCTATGGTTTGTTTCCTCTTGAAGTACCCCATGCAGAGACTGGCGAAAAACACTTTCGTTTGAAAGGGGTTGCCCAGCTTCCAAAAAACTACTAGTTTGCTGAAATCTCAGCAAACCTTTTTTCACCAAATCTTGATGATACTTGGTGGTAATGATCAGTTCACTAATCCCACTTGGCTGCCCAATTTTTATTCTTCTAGATAGAAGCATTCGTTTCCAGTAAGAGTTTGAATTTTTAGGTTTCACTCTGTTTTGTCCTACATAGATAGATGTGTTTGGAATTCTAAATCAAACACGGTTTGTGCTAGCTCCTTGAAACTTGACCAAATGAAGTAGTTCTAAGTTCTATCTCTATGGTTTGTTTCCTCTTGAAGTACCCCATGCAGAGACTGGCGAAAAACACTTTCGTTTGAAAGGGGTTGCCAAGCTTCCAAAAAACTACTAGTTTGCTGAAATCTCAGCAAACATTTTTTCACCAAATCTTGATGATACTTGGTGGTAATGATCAGTTCACTAATCCCACTTGGCTACCCAATTTTTATTCTTCTAGATAGAAGCATTCGTTTCCAGTAACAGTTTGAATTTTTAGGTTTCACTCTATTTTCTCCTACATAGATAGCTGTGTTTGGAATTCTAAATCAAACACGGTTTGTGCTAGCTCCTTGAAACTTGACCAAATGAAGTAGTTCTAAGTTCTATCTCTATGGTTTGTTTCCTCTTGAAGTACCCCATGCAGAGACTGGCGAAAAACACTTTCGTTTGAAAGGGGTTGCCAATCTTCCAAAAAACTACTAGTTTGCTGAAATCTCAGCAAACATTTTTTCACCAATTATTGATGATACTTGGTGGTAATGATCAGTTCACTAATCCCACTTTCCTGCCCAACTTTCACTCTTCTAGGTTCAAGCGTTCGTTTCCATTAACACTTTGAATTTTTAGGTTTCACTCTGTTTTCAGCTATATAGATAGATGTGTTTGAAACTCTAAATCAAACACGGTTTGTGCTAGGTCCGTGAAACTTGACAAATTGAAGTAGTTCTAAGTTATATCTCTATGGTTTGTTTCCTCTTGAAGTACCCCATGCAGAGACTGGCGACAAAAACTTTCGTTTGAAAGGGATTGCCAAGCTTAGAAAAAAATACTAGTTTGCTGAAATCTCAGCAAAATTTTTTTCACCAAATCTTGATGATACTTGGTGGTAATGATCAGTGCACTAAGCCCACTTGGCTGCCCAATTTTCACTCTTCTAGGTTCAAGCGTTCTTTTCCAGTAGCACTTTGAATTTTTAGGTTTCACTCTGTTTTCTGCTATATAGATAGATGTGTTTGAAACTCTAAATCAAACACGGTTTGTGCTAGCTCCTTGAAACTTGACCAAATGAAGTAGTTCTAACTTGTATCTCTATGGTTTGTTTCCTCTTGAAGTACCGCATGCAGAGACTGGCGAAAAACACTTTCGTTTGAAAGGGGTTGCCAAGCTTCCAGAAAACTACTAGTTTGTTGAAATCTCAGCAAACATTTTTTCACCAAATCTTGATGTTACTTGGTGGTAATGATCAGTTCACTAATCCCACTTGGCTGCCCAACTTTACTCTTCTAGGTTCAAGGGTTCGTTTCCAGTAACACTTTGAATTTTTAGGTTTCACTCTGTTTTCTGCTATATAGATAGCTGTGTTTGAAACACTAAATCAAACACAGTTTGTGCTAGCTCCTTGAAACTTGACCAAATGAAGTAGTTCTAAGTTCTATCTCTATGGTTTGTTTGCTCCTGAAGTACCCCATGCAGAGACTGGCGAAAAACACTTTCGTTTGAAAGGGGTTGCCAAGCTTCCAAAAAACTACTAGTTTGCTGAAATCTCAGCAAACCTTTTTTCACCAAATCTTGATGATACTTGGTGGTAATGATCAGTTCACTAATCCCACTTGGCTGCCCAATTTTTATTCTTCTAGATAGAAGCATTCGTTTCCAGTAACAGTTTGAATTTTCAGGTTTCACTCTATTTTCTCCTACAAAGATAGCTGTGTTTGGAATTCTAAATCAAACACGGTTTGTGCTAGCTCCTTGAAACTTGACAAATGAAGTAGTTCTAAGTTCTATCTCTATGGTTTGTTTCCTCTTGAAGTACCCCATGCAGAGACTGGAGAAAAACACTTTAGTTTGAAAGGGGTTGCCAAGCTTCCAATAAACTACTAGTTTGCTGAAATCTCAGCAAACATTTTTTCACCAAATCTTGATGATACTTGGTGGTAATGATCAGTTCACTAATCCCACTTGGCTACCCAATTTTTATTCTTCTAGATAGAAGCATTCGTTTCCAGTAACAGTTTGAATTTTTAGGTTTCACTCTATTTTCTCCTACATAGATAGCTGTGTTTGGAATTCTAAATCAAACACGGTTTGTGCTAGCTCCTTGAAACTTGACCAAATGAAGTAGTTCTAAGTTCTATCTCTATGGTTTGTTTCCTCTTGAAGTACCCCATGCAGAGACTGGCGAAAAACACTTTCGTTTGAAAGGGGTTGCCAAGCTTCCAAAAAACTACTAGTTTGCTGAAATCTCAGCAAACATTTTTTCACCAATTATTGATGATACTTGGTGGTAATGATCAGTGCACTAAGCCCACGTGGCTGCCCAATTTTCACTCTTCTAGGTTCAAGCGTTCGTTTCCATTAACAGTTTGAATTTTTAGGTTTCACTCTGTTTTCTGCTATATAGATAGATGTGTTTGAAACTCTAAATCAAACACGGTTTCTGCTAGCTCCGTGAAACTTGACAAAATGAAGTAGTTCTAAGTTAGATCTCTATGGTTTGTTTCCTCTTGAAGTACCCCATGCAGAGACTGGCGAAAAAAACTTTCGTTTGAAAGGGATTGCCAAGCTTAGAAAAAATTAATAGTTTGCTGAAATCTCAGCAAAATTTTTTTCACCAAATCTTGATGATACTTGGTGGTAATGATCAGTGCACTAAGCCCACGTGGCTGCCCAATTTTCACTCTTCTAGGTTCAAGCGTTCGTTTCCAGTAGCACTTTGAATTTTTAGGTTTCACTCTGTTTTCTGCTATATAGATAGATGTGTTTGAAACTCTAAATCAAACACGGTTTGTGCTAGCTCCGTGAAACTTGACCAAATGAAGTAGTTCTAAGTTCTATCTCTATGGTTTGTTTCCTCTTGAAGTACCCCATGCAGAGACTGGCGAAAAACACTTTCGTTTGAAAGGGGTTGCCAAGCTTCCAAAAAACTACTAGTTTGGTGAAATCTCAGCAAACATTTTTTCACCAAATCTTGATGATACTTGGTGGTAATTATCAGTTCACTAATCCCACTTGGCTGCCCAATTTTTATTCTTCTAGGTTGAAGCATTCGTTTCCAGTAACAGTTTGAAATTTTAGGTTTCACTCTGTTTTCTCCTACATAGATAGCTGTGTTTGGAATTCTAAATCAAACACGGTTTGTGCTAGCTCTTTGAAACTTGACCAAATGAAGTAGTTCTAAGTTCTATCTCTATGGTTTGTTTCCTCTTGAAGTACCCCATGCAGAGACTGGCGAAAAACACTTTTGTATGAAAGGGGTTGCCAAGCTTCCAAAAAACTACTAGTTTGCTGAAATCTCAGCAAACATTTTTTCACCAAATCTTGAATATACTTGGTGGTAATGATCAGTTCACTAATCCCACTTGGCTGCCCAACTTTCACTCTTCTAGGTTCAAGCGTTCGTTTCCAGTAACACTTTGAATTTTTAGGTTTCACTCTGTTTTCTGAAATATAGATAGATGTGTTTGAAACTCTAAATCAAACACGGTTTGTGCTAGCTCCTTGAAACTTGACCAAATGAAGTAGTTCTAAGTTCTATTTCTATGGTTTGTTTGCTCTTGAAGTACCCCATGCAGAGACTGGCGAAAAACACTTTCGTTTGAAAGGGGTTGCCAAGCTTCCAAAAAACTACTAGTTTGCTGAAATCTCAGCAAACATTTTTTCACCAAATCTTGATGATACTTGGTGGTAATGATCAGTTCCCTAATGCCACTTGGCTGCCCAATTTTTATTCTTCTAGGTTGAAGCATTCATTTCCAGTAACAGTTTGAATTTTTAGGTTTCACTCTGTTTTCTCCTACATAGATAGCTCTGTTTGGAATTCTAAATCAAACACGGTTTGTGCTAGCTCCATGAAACTTGACCAAATGAAGTAGTTCTAAGTTCTATCTCTATGGTTTGTTTCCTCTTGAAGTACCCCATGCAGAGACTGGCGAAAAACACTTTCGTTTGAAAGGGGTTGCCAAGCTTCCAAAAAACTACTAGTTTGCTGAAATCTCAGCAAACCTTTTTTCACCAAATCTTGATGATACTTGGTGGTAATGATCAGTTCACTAATCCCAATTGGCTGCCCAACTTTCACTCTTCTAGGTTCAAGCGTTCGTTTCCAGTAACACTTTGAATTTTTTGGTTTCACTCTGTTTTCTGCTATATAGATAGATGTGTTTGAAACTCTAAATCAAACACGATTTGTGCTAGCTCCGTGAAACTTGACCAAATGAAGTAGTTCTAAGTTCTATCTCTATGGTTTGTTTGCTCTTGAAGTACCCAACGCAGAGAATGGCGAAAAACACTTTCGTTTGAAAGGGGTTGCCAAGCTTCCAAAAAACTACTAGTTCGCTGAAATCTCAGCAAACATTTTTTCACCAAATCTTGATTTTACTTGGTGGTAATGATCAGTTCACTAATCCCACTTGGCTGCCCAATTTTTATTCTTCTAGGTTGAAGCATTCGTTTCCAGTAACAGTTTGAATTTTTAGGTTTCACTCTGTTTTCTCCTACATAGATAGCTGTGTTTGGAATTCTAAATCAAACACAGTTTGTGCTAGCTCCTTTAAACTTGTCCAAATGAAGTAGTTCTAAGTTCCATCTCTATGGTTTGTTTCCTCTTGAAGTACCCCATGCAGAGACTGGAGAAAAACACTTTTGTTTGAAAGGGGTTGCCAAGCTTCCAAAAAACTACTAGTTTGCTGAAATCTCAGCAAACATTTTTTCACCAAATCTTGATGATACTTGGTGGTAATGATCAGTTCACTAATCCCACTTGGCTGTCCAATTTTTATTCTTCTAGATAGAAGCATTCGTTTCCAGTAACAGTTTGAATTTTTAGGTTTCACTCTGTTTTCTCCTACATAGATAGCTGTGTTTGGAATTCTAAATCAAACACGGTTTGTGCTAGCTCCTTGAAACTTGACCAAATGAAGTAGTTCTAAGTTCTATCTCTATGGTTTGTTTCCTCTTGAAGTACCCCATGCAGAGACTGGCGAAAATCACTTTCGTTTGAAAGGGGTTGCCAAGCTTCCAAAAAACTACTAGTTTGCTGAAATCTCAGCAAACATTTTTTCACCAAATCTTGATGATACTTGGTGGTAATGATCAGTTCACTAATCCCACTTGGCTGCCCAATTATTATTCTTCTAGGTTGAAGCATTCATTTCCAGTAACAGTTTGAATTTTTAGTTTTCACTCTGTTTTCTCCTACATAGATAGCTGTGTTTGGAATTCTAAATCAAACACGGTTTGTGCTAGCTCCATGAAACTTGACCAAATGAAGTAGTTCTAAGTTCTATCTCTATGGTTTGTTTCCTCTTGAAGTACCCCATGCAGAGACTGGCGAAAAACACTTTCGTTTGAAAGGGGTTGCCAAGCTTCCAAAAAACTACTAGTTTGCTGAAATCTCAGCAAACCTTTTTTCACCAAATCTTGATGATACTTGGTGGTAATGATCAGTTCACTAATCCCAATTGGCTGCCCAACTTTCACTCTTCTAGGTTCAAGCGTTCGTTTCCAGTAACACTTTGAATTTTTTGGTTTCACTCTGTTTTCTCCTATATAGATAGATGTGTTTGAAACTCTAAATCAAACACGGTTTGTGCTAGCTCCGTGAAACTTGACCAAATGAAGTAGTTCTAAGTTCTATCTCTATGGTTTGTTTGCTCTTGAAGTACCCCACGCAGAGACTGGCGAAAAACACTTTCGTTTGAAAGGGGTTGCCAAGCTTCCAAAAAACTACTAGTTTGCTGAAATCTCAGCAAACATTTTTTCACCAAATCTTGATTTTACTTGGTGGTAATGATCAGTTCACTAATCCCACTTGGCTGCCCAATTTTTATTCTTCTAGGTTGAAGCATTCGTTTCCAGTAACAGTTTGAATTTTTAGGTTTCACTCTGTTTTCTCCTACATAGATAGCTGTGTTTGGAATTCTAAATCAAACACAGTTTGTGTAGCTCCTTTAAACTTGTCCAAATGAAGTAGTTCTAAGGTCCATCTCTATGGTTTGTTTCCTCTTGAAGTACCCCATGCAGAGACTGGAGAAAAACACTTTTGTTTGAAAGGGGTTGCCAAGCTTCCAAAAAACTACTAGTTTGCTGAAATCTCAGCAAACATTTTTTCACCAAATCTTGATGATACTTGGTGGTAATGATCAGTTCACTAATCCCACTTGGCTGCCCAATTTTTATTCTTCTAGATAGAAGCATTCGTTTCCAGTAACAGTTTGAATTTTTAGGTTTCACTCTGTTTTCTCCTACATAGATAGCTGTGTTTGGAATTCTAAATCAAACACGGTTTGTGCTAGCTCCTTGAAACTTGACCAAATGAAGTAGTTCTAAGTTCTATCTCTATGGTTTGTTTCCTCTTGAAGTACCCCATGCAGAGACTGGCGAAAATCACTTTCGTTTGAAAGGGGTTGCCAAGCTTCCAAAAAACTACTAGTTTGCTGAAATCTCAGCAAACATTTTTTCACCAAATCTTGATGATACTTGGTGGTAATGATCAGTTCACTAATCCCACTTTGCTGCCCAATTTTTATTCTTCTAGGTTGAAGCATTCGTTTTCAGTAACAGTTTGAAATTTTAGGTTTCACTCTGTTTTCTCCTACATAGATAGCTGTGTTTGGAATTCTAAATCAAACACGGTTTGTGCTAGCTCCTTGAAACTTGACCTAATGAAGTAGTTCTAAGTTCTATCTCTATGGTTTGTTTCCTCTTGAAGTACCCCATGCAGAGACTGGCGAAAAACACTTTCGTTTGAAAGGGTTTGCCAAGCTTCCAAAAAACTACTAGTTTGCTGAAATCTCAGCAAACATTTTTTGACCAAATCTTGATGATACTTGGTGGTAATGATCAGTTCACTAAGCCCACTTGGCTGCTCAATTTTCACTCTTCTAGGTTCAAGCGTTCGTTTCCAGTAACACTTTGAATTTTTAGGTTTCACTCCGTTTTCTGCTATATAGATAGATGTGTTTGAAACTCTAAATCAAACACGGTTTGTGCTAGCTCCTTGAAACTTAACCAAATGAAGTAGTTCTAAGTTCTATCTCTATGGTTTGTTTGCTCTTGAAGTACCCCATGCAGAGACTGGCGAAAAACACTTTCGTTTGAAAGGGGTTGCCAAGCTTCCAAAAAACTACTAGTTTGCTGAAATCCCAGCAAACCTTTTTTCACCAAATCTTGATGATACTTGGTGGTAATGATCAGTTCACTAATCCCACTTGGCTGCCCAATTTTTATTCTTCTAGATAGAAGCATTCGTTTCCAGTAACAGTTTGAATTTTTAGGTTTCACTCTACTTTCTCCTACATAGATAGCTGTGTTTGGAATTCTAAATCAAACACGGTTTGTGCTAGCTCCTTGAAACTTGACCAAATGAAGTAGTTCTAAGTTCTATCTCTATGGTTTGTTTGCTCTTGAAGTACCCCATGCAGAGACTGGCGAAAAACACTTTCGTTTGAAAGGGGTTGCCAAGCTTCCAAAAAACTACTAGTTTGCTGAAATCTCAGCAAACATTTTTTCACCAAATCTTGATGATACTTGGTGGTAATGATCAGTTCCCTAATGCCACTTGGCTGCCCAATTTTTATTCTTCTAGGTTGAAGCATTCATTTCCAGTAACAGTTTGAATTTTTAGGTTTCACTCTGTTTTCTCCTACATAGATAGCTGTGTTTGGAATTCTAAATCAAACACGGTTTGTGCTAGCTCCATGAAACTTGACCAAATGAAGTAGTTCTAAGTTCTATCTCTATGGTTTGTTTCCTCTTGAAGTACCCCATGCAGAGACTGGCGAAAAACACTTTCGTTTGAAAGGGGTTGCCAAGCTTCCAAAAAACTACTAGTTTGCTGAAATCTCAGCAAACCTTTTTTCACCAAATCTTGATGATACTTGGTGGTAATGATCAGTTCACTAATCCCAATTGGCTGCCCAACTTTCACTCTTCTAGGTTCAAGCGTTCGTTTCCAGTAACACTTTGAATTTTTTGGTTTCACTCTGTTTTCTGCTATATAGATAGATGTGTTTGAAACTCTAAATCAAACACGATTTGTGCTAGCTCCGTGAAACTTGACCAAATGAAGTAGTTCTAAGTTCTATCTCTATGGTTTGTTTGCTCTTGAAGTACCCCACGCAGAGAATGGCGAAAAACACTTTCGTTTGAAAGGGGTTGCCAAGCTTCCAAAAAACTACTAGTTCGCTGAAATCTCAGCAAACATTTTTTCACCAAATCTTGATTTTACTTGGTGGTAATGATCAGTTCACTAATCCCACTTGGCTGCCCAATTTTTATTCTTCTAGGTTGAAGCATTCGTTTCCAGTAACAGTTTGAATTTTTAGGTTTCACTCTGTTTTCTCCTACATAGATAGCTGTGTTTGGAATTCTAAATCAAACACAGTTTGTGCTAGCTCCTTTAAACTTGTCCAAATGAAGTAGTTCTAAGTTCCATCTCTATGGTTTGTTTCCTCTTGAAGTACCCCATGCAGAGACTGGAGAAAAACACTTTTGTTTGAAAGGGGTTGCCAAGCTTCCAAAAAACTACTAGTTTGCTGAAATCTCAGCAAACATTTTTTCACCAAATCTTGATGATACTTGGTGGTAATGATCAGTTCACTAATCCCACTTGGCTGTCCAATTTTTATTCTTCTAGATAGAAGCATTCGTTTCCAGTAACAGTTTGAATTTTTAGGTTTCACTCTGTTTTCTCCTACATAGATAGCTGTGTTTGGAATTCTAAATCAAACACGGTTTGTGCTAGCTCCTTGAAACTTGACCAAATGAAGTAGTTCTAAGTTCTATCTCTATGGTTTGTTTCCTCTTGAAGTACCCCATGCAGAGACTGGCGAAAATCACTTTCGTTTGAAAGGGGTTGCCAAGCTTCCAAAAAACTACTAGTTTGCTGAAATCTCAGCAAACATTTTTTCACCAAATCTTGATGATACTTGGTGGTAATGATCAGTTCACTAATCCCACTTGGCTGCCCAATTATTATTCTTCTAGGTTGAAGCATTCGTTTCCAGTAACAGTTTGAATTTTTAGTTTTCACTCTGTTTTCTCCTACATAGATAGCTGTGTTTGGAATTCTAAATCAAACACGGTTTGTGCTAGCTCCATGAAACTTGACCAAATGAAGTAGTTCTAAGTTCTATCTCTATGGTTTGTTTCCTCTTGAAGTACCCCATGCAGAGACTGGCGAAAAACACTTTCGTTTGAAAGGGGTTGCCAAGCTTCCAAAAAACTACTAGTTTGCTGAAATCTCAGCAAACCTTTTTTCACCAAATCTTGATGATACTTGGTGGTAATGATCAGTTCACTAATCCCAATTGGCTGCCCAACTTTCACTCTTCTAGGTTCAAGCGTTCGTTTCCAGTAACACTTTGAATTTTTTGGTTTCACTCTGTTTTCTCCTATATAGATAGATGTGTTTGAAACTCTAAATCAAACACGGTTTGTGCTAGCTCCGTGAAACTTGACCAAATGAAGTAGTTCTAAGTTCTATCTCTATGGTTTGTTTGCTCTTGAAGTACCCCACGCAGAGACTGGCGAAAAACACTTTCGTTTGAAAGGGGTTGCCAAGCTTCCAAAAAACTACTAGTTTGCTGAAATCTCAGCAAACATTTTTTCACCAAATCTTGATTTTACTTGGTGGTAATGATCAGTTCACTAATCCCACTTGGCTGCCCAATTTTTATTCTTCTAGGTTGAAGCATTCGTTTCCAGTAACAGTTTGAATTTTTAGGTTTCACTCTGTTTTCTCCTACATAGATAGCTGTGTTTGGAATTCTAAATCAAACACAGTTTGTGCTAGCTCCTTTAAACTTGTCCAAATGAAGTAGTTCTAAGTTCCATCTCTATGGTTTGTTTCCTATTGAAGTACCCCATGCAGAGACTGGAGAAAAACACTTTTGTTTGAAAGGGGTTGCCAAGCTTCCAAAAAACTACTAGTTTGCTGAAATCTCAGCAAACATTTTTTCACCAAATCTTGATGATACTTGGTGGTAATGATCAGTTCAATAATCCCACTTGGCTGCCCAACTTTCACTCTTCTAGGTTCAAGCGTTCGTTTCCAGTAACACTTTGAATTTTTAGGTTTCACTCTGTTTTCTGCTATATAGATAGATGTGTTTGAAACTCTAAATCAAACACGGTTTGTGCTAGCTCCGTGAAACTTGACCAAATGAAGTAGTTCTAAGTTCTATCTCTATGGTTTGTTTCCTCTTGAAGTACCCCATGCAGAGACTGGCGAAAAACACTTTCGTTTGAAAGGGGTTGCCAAGCTTCCAAAAAACTACTAGTTTGCTGAAATCTCAGCAAACATTTTTTCACCAAATCTTGATGATACTTCGTGGTAATGATCAGTTCACTAATCCCACTTGGCTGCCCAATTTTTATTCTTCTAGGTTGAAGCATTCGTTTCCAGTAACAGTTTGAATTTTTAGTTTTCACTCTGTTTTCTCCTACATAGATAGCTGTGTTTGGAATTCTAAATCAAACACGGTTTGTGCTAGCTCCTTGAAACTTGACCAATGAAGTAGTTCTAAGTTCTATCTCTATGGTTTCTTTCCTCTTGAAGTACCCCATGCAGAGACTGGCGAAAAACACTTTCGTTTGAAAGGGGTTGCCAAGCTTCCAAAAAACTACTAGTTTGCTGAAATCTCAGCAAACATTTTTTCACCAAATCTTGATGATACTTGGTGGTAATGATCAGTTCACTAATCCCACTTGGCTGCCCAATTTTTATTCTTCTAGATAGAAGCATTCGTTTCCAGTAACAGTTTGAATTTTTAGGTTTCACTCTATTTTCTCCTACATAGATAGCTGTGTTTGGAATTCTAAATCAAACACGGTTTGTGCTAACTCCGTGAAACTTGACCAAATGAAGTAGTTCTACCTTCTATCTCTGTGGTTTGTTTCTTCTTGAAGTACCCCATGCAGAGACTGGCGAAAAACACTTTCGTTTGAAAGGGGTTGCCAATCTTCCAAAAAAGTACTAGTTTGCTGAAATCGCAGCAAACATTTTTTCACCAAATCTTGATGATACTTGGTGGTAATGATCAGTTCACTAATCCCACTTGGCTGCCCAATTTTTATTCTTCTAGATAGAAGCATTCGTTGCCAGTAACAGTTTGAATTTTTAGGTTTCACTCTGTTTTCTCCTACATAGTTAGCTGTGTTTGGAATTCTAAATCAAACACGGTTTGTGCTAGCTCCTTGAAACTTGACCAAATGAAGTAGTTCTAAGTTCTATCTCTATGGTTTGTTTCCTCTTGAAGTACCCCATGCAGAGACTGGCGAAAAACACTTTCGTTTGAAAGGGGTTGCCAAGCTTCCAAAAAACTACTAGTTTGCTGAAATCTCAGCAAACATTTTTTCACCAATTATTGATGATACTTGGTGGTAATGATCAGTTCACTAATCCCACTTGGCTGCCCAATTATTATTCTTCTAGGTTGAAGCATTCGTTTCCAGTAACAGTTTGAATTTTTAGTTTTCACTCTGTTTTCTCCTACATAG
>NW_027513291.1:197701-228735 GCF_048772815.1 Callospermophilus lateralis | reverse complement strand
GTGCAGGGCCCAGGGGAGCAGGCCAAGTGGGAGCGGGTTCCAGGTTGACGAAGGCCCAGGAGGAGCATAACCAGGGGGAGCAGGGCCCTGGGGAGCAGGACTGAACGGAGTAGGGCCCAGGGGAGCAGAACCAGGGCCAGGTGGATCAGGGTCCAGGAAGAGGAGGACCAAGGGGAGCAGGGCCCAGGAGAGCAGGACTAGGGAGTGCAGAGCCCAGAGAGAGTAGGGCCAGAGGGAGTAGGGACAATGTGGAACAGTATCAGGGAGAGCATGGCCCGGGGGAGCAGGGCCATGGTGAGTGAGGCCAGGAGGAAAAGGGCCAAGGGTAGAAGGGCCAAGAAAAGAAGTATCTGGGGGTGCAGGGCCCCGGAGTGCAGGGCTAAGGGGAACACTGCCTACAGGGAGTAGGGCCAGGAAAAGAAGTTACCAGAGGAGCAGGACCCAGGGACCCAGGGAAGCATAGCCAGGGAGAAAAGGGCAATGGGGACAAGGGCCAGTGAGAGCAGTACCAGCGATAGCAGGTCCCAGGGGAGGAGGCCCACGGAAGCAGTGGAATAGGGAGCAGGGCCAGGGTAAGCAGAACCCAGGAGAAGTAGGGAACAGGGGGATAAGGGCCCGGGGGAGCTGTGCCCATGGGGAGCAGGAACCAGGGGATGAAGGGCCCAGGGGAAGAGGACTGGAGGGAATAGGGCCCAGGGGAACAGGCCCAGGGGGAAGAGGGCCAAAGGACAGGGGTATCTGAGGAGCAGGGCCCAGGAGAGCAGGGCTAGTAAGAAAAGAGCCCACAGCAAGTCGGCCCTGAGGGAGACGGAAAGGGGAGTAGGGCTCAAGATTAGCGGAACCCAAGGCGTAGAAGGGCCTAGCGGAGCAGGGCCAGGAGGAGCAGGGACAAGGGAAGATCAGGGCCCAGGGGAGCAGGCCAGGGGGAATAGGACCAAGGAGAGTAGGTCCAGGGTCGTAGGGCCCAAGAAACCAGGACTGGGCGGAGTAGGGCCCAGGGGAGAAGGGCCAGTGGGAGAAGGGCCCTGGAGAAGCAGGACCACGTGGAGCAGGCCCCATAGAAAGGAGGTCTACGGGGAGAAAGGCCCAGGAGAGCATGGCTAGGAGGAGCAATCCCACAGGAATTTGGGGCACAGGAAGCAAAACCAGGGTAGCAGGGACAATGGAGAGCAGGACCAGGGGGAGGCGGGACCAGGGGCCGCGGGACACAGTTGAACCAGGGTCCAGGGAAGCAATTTCAGGGGGAGCAGGGCCCAGAAAGCAGGTTCAGGGGTGAGCAGGGCCCAGTGGAGATGGGCCAGGAGGAGCAGGGCCCAGGAGAATCAGAAATCAGGGAGAATAGGGTCCGGGGTATTACGGACCATGTGGGGCAAGACCATGGGAAGAAGAGCCCACGGAGAGCAGGACCCAGGGGGAGCAGGGCTCAGGGAGCAGGGCCCAGAAGGAGCAGGGTCAAGGGAAGCAGGGACAGGGGGTGCAGGCCTGAGGGGGAGCAGGGCCCAGGGGAGAAGGGCCAGGGGGTGCAGGGCCAGGGGTTAGGTCCAGGAGGAGCAAGCCGCATGGGGAGCATGGCCTTGGTTATCAGGAGCAAGTGGAGCAGGCCACAAGGGGAGCAGAACCAGGGGATTAGGGCCAGGGGAAGAATGGCCCAATGCAAGGGGGAGCAGTCACCCAGGATATCAGGACGAGAGGGAGTGGGGCCAAATAGAGCTGGGCCCAGGGGATCAGGGACAGGGGGAGTACAGCCTGAGTGAGCAGGACCAAAGGGAGCATGGCCCAGGGGAGGAGGGCCACAGAGGAGCACAGCTCAGGGGAGTAGGGCCCAGAAGTGCAGAGCCAGGGGGAACAGGGCAAGGAGGAGCATGGCTAGGGGGATCAGGGCCCAGGAGAAGCAGAGAACAGGGGAAGAAGGGTCTGGGGGAGCAGAGCCCATGGGGAGCAATACCAGGGAGAGCAGGGCCCACGTGGGAAGGTCCCAGGGGGAATAGGGCACAGGGGAGCAGAGGCAAGGAGGAGTATGGCCCAGGGGAGCAGGCCCAGGTAAAGCAGGGACCAGAAGAACAGGGCCCATGGGGAGCAGGGCCAGAGTGAAAGGGCCCATGGAAGCATTGCCAGGGGAAGCAGGACACAAGGGGTGCAGGGCCCAGGGGAGCAGGCCAAGTGGGAGTGGGTTCCAGGTGACCAAGGCCCAGGAGGGGCATAATCAGGGGGAGCAGGGCCCTGGGGAGCACTACTGGAGGGAGTAGGGCCCAGGGGAGCTGAACCAGGGCCAGGTGGATCAGGGTCCAGGAAGAGGAGGACCAAGGGGAGCAGGGCCCAGGAGAGCAGGGCTAGGGAGTGCAGAGCCCACAGGGAGGAGGGCCAGAGGCAGTAGGGCCAATAGGGAACAGTATTAGAGAGAGCATGGCCCGGGGGAGCAGGGCCATGGGGAGTGGGGCCAGGAGGAAAAGGGCCAAGGGTAGAAGGGCCCAGGGAGAGAAGTACCTGGGGGTGCAGAGCCCCGGACTTCTGGCCCAGGGGAGAAGGTCCCATGGGGAGCAGCCGTTGGAGTTGCATGGCTCCGGTGCATGGTCTAGCAGGAGTAGAGCCCATAGGGAGTAGGGCCAGGGGGAGCAGAGTCAGGGGTAGCAGAGTTTGGAGTAGCAGGGCACAGAAAAGCAGGGCCTAGGAGAGGAGGGCCAGGGTGGCCGTTCCATAGGGAGTAGAGCACAGGAAGCCGGACCGGGGGAGCAAGGCCTAGGGGGAGTTATGTACAGGAAAGCAGGACCAGAGGGAGCAGGGCCCAGGGTAGGAGGGCCTAGAGGAGCAGAGCCAGGGGGAGCAGAGCCCAGGGGAGAAGGCCAAGGGAAGCATGGCCCTGAAGAGCAGGGCCCAGGGAAGCAGGGCCTGGTGTGCAGGGCCCAGAGGAGCAGGACTGCGGGAAGTAGGGCCCAAGGGAGCAGGACCATGAGGAGCAGCACCCAGGAGGAGGAGGACTGGGCAGAGCAGGGCCCAGGGAGAGGAGGACCAGGGGATGCAGAGCCCAGGAGAGCAGGGCTAAGGGAAAAAGTGCCTACAGGGAGTAAGGCCAGGGAAAAAAGTTACAAGAGGAGCAGGACCCAGGGAAGCATAGCCAGGGAGAAAAAGGAAACGGGGACAAGGGCCCAGTGAGAGCAGTACCAGGGATAGCAGGTCCCAGGGGAGGAGGCCCAGGGACGCAGGGCAATAGGGAGCAGGGCCAGGGGAAGCAGAACCCAGGAGAAGCAGGGAACAGGGGGATAAGGGCCCTGGGGAGTTGGGCCCATGGGGAGCAAGGCCCAGGGGAAGAAGCGCCCAGGGGAACAGGACTAGAGGGAATAGGGCCCAGGGGAACAGGGCTAAAGGACAGGAGGATCTGGGGAGTAGGGACAAGGAGAGCAGGGCTAGTAGGAGCAGAGCCCACAGGTTATAGGGCCAGGGGGAGCAGAGTCAGGTGTAGCAGAGTTTGGATTAGCAGGGCACAGGGAAGCAGGGCCTAGGAAAGGAGGGCCAGGGGGGCCAGTTCCATAGGGAGTAGAGCCCAGGAAACAGGACCCGGAAAGCAAGGCCAAGAAGGAGGTAGGTCCAGGAAAGCAGGACTAGAGGGAGCAGGGCCCAGGGTAGGAGGGCCTAGAGGAGTAGAGCCAGGGGGAGCAGAGCCCAAGGGAGAAGGCCAAGGGAAGCAAGGCCCAGAAGAGCAGGGCCCAGGGGAGCAGGGCCTGGTGTGCAGAGCCAGGAAAAGAACAGGACATGGAGAGCAGGTCCCGGAGGAGCAGGGCGCAGGGGAAGCAGGACCAAAGGAAGAACAATCCAGGGGAGCAGGGCAGGGGGAACCAGGACATAGGGGGTGCTCGTCCCAGGGGAGCAGGACACAGGGGGAGCAGGACCCAAAGCATAACGGCCATGGAGAGCAGGACACAAGGGAGAAGGGCCAGGGAGATCAGGTCCCAGAGTAGCAGGCTCCAGGGAAGCAGAGCCAGGTGGAGTAGAGCCAGAAGAAAAGGGCCAGGGGGAGCAGTGCCAGGAGGAGCAAAGCCCAGGGGAGAAGGCCAAGGGAATCAAGGCCCAGAAGAGCAGGGCCTGGTGTGAAAGGTCCAGGGGAGCAGGACTGCGGGAAGTAGGGCCCAAGGGAGCAGGACCATGAGGAGCAGCACCCAGGAGGAGCAGGACCGGGCAGAGCAGGGCCCAGGGAGAGGAGGACCAGGGGCTGCAGAGCCCAGGAGAGCAGGGCTAAGTGGAACAGTGCCTACAGGGATTAGGGCCAACGAAAGAAGTTACCAAAGGAACAGGGCCCAGGGGAGCATAGCCAGGGATAAAAGGGCAAGGGGGACAAGGGCCCAGTGAGAGCAGTACCAGGGATAGCAAGTCCCAGGGGAGGAGGCCCAGGGAAGCAGGGCAATAGGGAGCAGAGCCAGGGGAAGCAGAACAGAAAAGAAGCAGGGAACAGGGGGATTAGGGCCCGGGGGTGCTAGGCCCATGGGGAGCAGGGCCCAGGGGATGATGGGCCCAGGGGAACAGGACTGGAGGGAATAAGGCCCAGGGGAACAGGGCCAGGAGGAACAGGGCCAAAGTACAGGAGGATCTGGGGAGCAGGGCCCAGGAGAGCAGGGCTAATAGGAGCAGAGCCCAGGGGTAGCAGTACTAGAAGAGCACAATTCAGAGGAGCAGGGACAGTGAGGGTCAGGGCCCAGGGGAGCAGGCCAGGGGGAATAGGACCGAGGAGAACAGGTCCAGGGTCGTAGGGCCCAAGGAACCAGGACTGGGGGGAGCAGGGCCCAGTGGAGAAGGGTCAGAAGGAGAAGGGTCTGGGGGAGCAGGACCAGAGGGAGCAGGTCCCCGGGAGGCAGGATCAGGAGGAACAGGTCCAGAGGGAGCAGGACCAGTGGGAGCAGGGCCCAAGGAAGCAGGACCAGGGAGAACAGGGCCAAAAAGTTGCAGTGCTCAGGGGAAACAGAGCCCAGGGGGAGCTGGGCACATGGGAGCAGGGCACTTGGGAGCAGGGCCAAGAGGAGCAGATCCCAAAGGGAGCAACACGAGGGGGAGCAGTACCAGGAGGAGCAGGTCCAGGGGAGCAGGCCCTGGGGAAGCAGTGTGAGAGACAGCAGGCCCAGGGACAGCAGGGTCCTAGGTTAAGCAGGACAGGGGGTGGCAGGGCCAAGGGAGAGGAGGTACAGGGGGTGGCAGGGCATAGGGAGAGGAGGGCCAGGGGTAGCAGAGCCCAGAAATCAGTGCTAGGGATAGCAGAGCCCACAGGGAGTAGGGGCAGGGAGAGCAGAGCCCATGGGGAACAGGACCAGGGGGAGCAGGGTCTTGGGGGAGCAGGGCACAGGGAAAACAGGGCCCAGGGGGAGCAGAGCACAAGAGCAGGACTAGGGGAGAGCGGGACCCAGTGAGCAGTGCCACGAGGAGCAGGGCCCAAGGGGGAGAAGGACCCAGCAGAGCAGGGCCAGGAGGAAAAGAGACCAGGGGGCGCAGGGCCCAGGAGAGCAGGGCCCTGGGGAGCAGGACTGGAGGGAGTAGGGCCCAGGGGAGCAGAACCAGGGCCAGGTGGATCAGGGTACAGGGAAACCACCCTGGCCCTAGCATTGCTCTCCTTATCCCGGGTCCTCTATACTCCTTTCCCTGGACCCTGCCCCACCTGCTCCTCCTGGGCCCTGCCCACCCTGGCCCTGTCCCCTGAGTCCTACTCCCTCCAGTCCTGCTCCCCTGTTCCTGCTCCCCTGACTCTGTTCCCCAGGGCCCTGCTCTCTGGGCCTGCTCCTTCTGGCCTGCTCCCCGGGGTCTTGCTCTCCTGGGCCTTGCCCCCCCCCGGGGCCCTTTTCCTCCTGGCCCTGCTCTGCTGGGCCCTTCTCCCCCTTGGCCCTGCTCCTCGTGGCACTGTTCACTGGGTCCCGCTCTCCCCTGGTCCTGGTTCCTTGGGCCCTACTTCCCGCAGTCCTACAACCCTGGGCCCTACACACCAGGCCGTGCTCCCCTGGGCCCTGCTCTTCTGGGCCTTGCTTCCATTGGCCTTCTTCCCTGGGCTCTGCTCCCCCTGGCTCTGCTCCTCTAGGCCCTCCTACCCGGGGCCCTGCTCCCTCTGGTCCTGCTTTCCTGGACCTACCTCTCCCTCAGCCTTGCTTCCCTGGTCCTGTTTCCTGGGCTGGACTCCCTATGGAACTGGCTCCACTGGCCCTCCTCTCCTAGGCCCTGCTTCCCTATGCCCTGCTACTCCAAACTCTGCTAACCCTGAATCTGCTCCCCCTGGCACTACTCTCTATGGGATCTGCTCCCCCTAGACCATACACCTGAGCCATGCACCTCCAACCGCTGCTCCCCATGGGACCTGCTCCCCTGGGCCTGAACTCTGGGGCCCTGCACCCCCAGGTACTTCTCTTCCTGGGCCCTTCTACCCTTGGCACTTTTCCTCCTGGCCCCAATCCCCATGGCCCTGCTTCCCAGGGCCATGCACGCCCTGATACTGTTCGCCATTGGCCCTACTCCCTCTGGCCCTCCTCCCTGTAGGCTCTGCACTCCCTAGCCCTGCTCTCCTGGGCCCTGCTCCCCTTGGTCCTACTCTTCCTGGACCCTGATCCACCTGGCTCTGGTTCTGCTCCCCTGGGCCCTACTCCCTCCAGTCCTGCTCCCCAGGGCCCTCCTCCCCCTGGTTATGCTCCTCCTGGGCCTTGTTCAACCTGGAACCTGCTCCCACTTGGCCTGCTCCCCTGGGTTCTGCACCCCTTGTGTCCTGCTTCCCCTGGCCCTGCTCCCCATGGGCCCTTTCGCCCTGGCCCTGCTCCCCATGGGCCCTGTTCTTCTGGTCCCTGCTTTCCCTGGGCCTGCTCCCCTGGGCCATACTCCTCCTTGGCTCTGCTCCCCTGTGCCCTATTCCCCCTGGGACCTTCCCACGTGGGCCCTGCTCCCCCTGGTATTGCTCCCCATGGGCTCTGCTCCCCCAGACCATTCTTCCCTTGTTCTCTGCTTCTCCTGGGCCCTGATCCCCCTAGCCATGCTCCTCCTTGCCCTGTTCCCCCTGGCTCTGAACCTCTGGGCCCTACTCCCCTGAGCTGTGCTCCTCTGTGGCCCTGCTCCCCTGGGCCATGCTCCCTCTGGTCCTGCTCACTCAGGCTGTATTCCCCCTGACCCTGCTCCCCTGGGCCCAGCTCTATTTGGCCCTGCTCCCTCTGGTCCCGATTTCCTGGGTGACTGCTCCCCCTTGCATTGGGCCCTTCTCCCCCTGGCCCTAATCCCTTGGTTCTGCTGTCCTTGTGTCCTGCTCCACTTGTTCCTGATAGCCATGGCTCTGCTCCCCATGGGGCTTGCTCCTCCTGGACCTATCCCCTGGCCCTGCACCCCTTGGCCCTGCTCCCCTCGGCCTGCTCCTCCACAGCCCTGCTTCCCCTGGCCCTGATTCCCTTGACCCTGCTCCTTCTGGGCCCTGCTCCCCTGAGCCCTGCTGCCCCTGGGTCCTGCTCTCCGTGGGCTCTGCTCCCCATGGTCTTTCCCTAAATGGTCCGTAATATCCTGGACCGTATTCTCCCTGATTTCTGATTCTCCCGGGCCCTGCTCCTCCTGGACCTGCTTTCCTGAGCCCTGCTCCCCACTGGGATCACCTCTTTCTGAGTCCTGCTCCCACTTAGCGCTGCTCGCCCTGTTCCTGCTTCCCCGGGTCCCATTCCCTCTGGCCCTGCTCACCTGGCCCTGCTCCCCTGGGCCATGCTCCTCTGCACCCTACTTCCCCTGGACCCTTCCCCCCTTGGCCCTGCTCCACCTGGTCTTGCTCCGCATGGGCCCTGCTCCCCTGGGCCCGTCTCCCCCTGTTCCCTGCTTCTCTTGGGCCTTGTTCCCCCTATCCCAGCTCTCCCTTACCCTACTTCCCCGGGGCCGGTTCCTCCAGGACCTGATCCCCCTGGTATTGCTCTCCCTGGGCCCATTTCCGCCTGGGCCCTGCTCCCCTGGTCCTTCTCCTCCTGTCTCTACTCCCTGTTGGCTCTGCACCCCTATCCTTTTTCTCCTCATCCCTGGTCCTCTAATACTCCTCTCCCTGGACCTTGACCCAACTGCTCCTCCTGGTCCCTGCCCACCCTGGCCTTGACTTCTGGGCCTTACTCGCTCCAGTCCTGCTCCCCTGTTCCTGCTCCCCTGACTCTGTTCCCCAGGGTCCTGTTCTCTGGGCTTGCTCCCCCTGGCCCTGCTCCCCTGGGCCCAGCTCTCCTGGGCCGTGCCCCCCTGGGTTCTTTTCCTCCTGGCCCTGCTCTACTGGGCCCTTCTCCTCCTTGGGCCCTGCTCCTCGTGGTACTGGTCACTGGGTCCCGCTCTCCCCTGGTCATGCTCTTGGGCTCTGCTTCCCCTGGGCCCTGTTTTCCCTGTGCCCTGCTCCCCCTAGGCACTGCTCCCCCTGGATCCTGCTCCCCCTGTTCCTGTTCCCGATTGGCCCTGCTTACCTGTACTGGTCTCTCTGCCCCTACTCTCTGTGGGCTCTGGTATCCCTAGCACTGATCTACATGGCTCTGCTACCCCTGGCCCTCCTCTCCCTGGGCCCTGCTCCCCCCTGTCCTGCTTACCCAAGGACCCTGCTGTCCCTGGCCCTGCTGTCCCTCGTACTGCTTCCCCGGAGCCAGCTCCCCCGGTACCTGCTCCTCCTGGTACTGCTCAAGCTAACACCTGCTCCTCCTGGCCCTGTTCCCATGTGCCCTGCTCCCCCTGGGCTCTGTTCCCCCTGAGCACTGCAACTTCTTGGCCCTGCTCTCCCTGGTCCTGCTTCCTTGGGCCCCGCTCCCACTGGCCCTGCTCCCCCTGGACCTGTTCCTCCTGATCCTGTTCCCCTGAGACCTGCTCCCTCTGGTCCTGCTCCCCCGGACCCTGCTCCTTCTGGCCCTTCTCCACTGGCCCTGCTCACCCCTGCACCTGCTCTCTGGTCTCTGCTCCGCCTGATTTTTCTTCCCTGGACCCTGGTTCCCCTGTGTCCCGCTCCCCTGGTCCCTACTCCCTCTGGTCCTGCTCTCCATTGTCCCTGCTACCCTGGTTTTGCTTCCCGTGCCCCAACTCCCTGTGGGATCTGCTCCCCCTAGCCATGCTCTCCTGGGCCTTTCTCCCCATAGGCCTCCTTTCTATGGGGCCTGCTCCCCTAGGCTCTTCTCCCCCTGTTCCCTGCTTCTCTTGGGTCTTGCTCCAGCTATCCCAGCTCCCCCTTGCACTACTTCTCCGGGACCAGCTCCTCCAGGACCTGCTCCCCCTGGTAATGCTCTCCCTGGGCCCTTTTCCGCCTGGGCCCTGCTCCCTTGGCCCTTCTCCTCCTGGCTCTACTCCCTGTGGGCTCTGCACCCCTAGCCTTGCTCTCCTCATCCCTGGTCCTCTAATACTCTTCTCCCTGGAACCTGCCCCACCTGCTCCTCTTGGGCCCTGCCCACCCTGGCTCTGTCCCCTGGGCCCTACTCCCTCCAGTCCTGCTCCCCTGTTCCTGCTCCCAGACTCTGTTCCCCGGGGCCCTGCTCTCTGTGACTGCTCCCCCTGGCCCTGCTCCCCTGGGCCCTGTGCTCCTGGGCCCTGCCCCCCCTGGGCCCTTTTCCTCCTGGCCCTGCTCTTTTGGGCCCTTCTCCCCCTTGGGCCCTGCTCCTCGTGGCACTGCTCACTGAGTCCCGCTCTTCCCTGGTCCTGCTCTTGGGCTCTGCTCCCCCTGGGCCTTGTTTTCCCTGTGCCCTGCTCCCTCTAGGCCCTGCTCCCTCTGGTCCTGTTCCCCATGGGCCCTGCTCACCTGTACTGCTCTCCCTGCCCCTACTCTCTGTGGGCTCTGCTATCCCTAGCACTGATGTACTGGGCTCTGCTATCACTGGACCTGCTCTCCCTGGGCCCTGCTCCCCCCTGTCCTGCTTACCTTAGGACCCTGCTGTCCCTGGCCCTGCTGTCCCTCGCACTGCTTCCCCGTGGCCTGCTCCCCTGGTACCTGCTCCTCCTGGTACTGCTCAACCTAAAACCTGCTCCTCCTGGCCCTGCTCCCATGTGCCCTGCTCCCATGTGCCCTACTCCCCCTGGGCTCTGTTTCCCCTGAGCACTGCAACTTCTTGGCCCTGCTCTCCCTGGTCCTGCTTCCTTGGGCCCCGCTCCCCCTGGCCCTGCTCCCCCTGGACCTGTTCCTCCTGATCCTGCTCCCCTGCGACCTGCTCCCTCTGGTCCTGCTGCCCCAGACCTTGCTCCTCCTGGCTGTTCTTCACTGGGCCCGGCTCACCCCTGTACCTGCTCTCTGGGCCCCATGTCCCCTGATTTGCTTCCATGGACCCTGGTTCCCCGCTGCCCCGCTCCCCCTGGTCCCTCCTCCCCCTGGTCCTGCTATCCATTGTCGCTGCTACCCTGGTTTTGCTTCCCGTGCCCCAACTCCCTGTAGGATCTGCCCTTCCTAGCCATGCTCTCCTGGGCCTTTCTCCCCGTAGGCCTCCTTTCTATGGGGCCTGCTCCACGTGGTCCTGCTCCTTCTGGGCCCAGCTCCCACTGGCCCTTCTCCCCTGAGCCCTGCTCCCCCCAGTCCTGGTTCCTTGGGCCCTCTGACCCTGGACCTACTCTCCTTGGTCCTATTCCCCTTGACCTGCTCTCCTGGGCCCTGACCAACCCTGTCCCTGCTTCCCTGGGCTGTGCTCCTCTAGTACTGCTACCCCTGGGCTCTGCTCCTACTCGCCCTGCTTTCCTGGACACTGTTCCCCAGATCCTCCTGTCCTTTGGCCCTCTTCCCCCTGGCCCTGTTCCCCTGGGCCCTATTCCCGCCAGTCCTGTTCCCCTGGGCCCTTCTTCCCCTGGGCCTTGCTCCTCTGGTAACTTCTTTCCCTGGCCCTACTCCCTGTAGGCACTGTTCCCGTTAGCCCTGCTCTCCTGGGCTCTGCACCCCCTGGTCCTCCTCTCCCAGGGCCCTGCTCTGCCCGGTCAGGCTCCACTGGGTGCTACTCCTCATGGTCCTGCTCCCTTGGGCCCTACTTCCCGCAGTCCTACAACCCTGGGCCCTGCACACCAGGCCCTGCTCCCCTGGGCCCTGCTCTTCTGGGCCTTGCTTCCCTTGGCCTTCTCCCCTGGGCTCTGCTCCCCCTGGCACTGCTCCTCTAGGCCCTCCTACCCTGGGCCCTGCTCCCTCTGGTCCTGCTTTCCTGGACCTACCTCCCCCTTGGCCTTGCTCCCCCGGTCCAGTTTCCTGGGCTCTACTCCCTATGGAACTGGCCCCCTGGCCCTCCTCTCCTAGGCCCTGTTTCCCTGTGCACTGCTACTCCAAACTCAGCTACCCCTGACTCTGCTCCCCCTGGCCCTACTCCCTATGGGCTCTGCTCACCCTAGACCATGCCCCTGAGCCATGCACCTCCAACCACTGCTCCCCATGGGACCCGCTCTCCTGGGCCTGAACTCCGGGGTCCTGCACCCCCAGGTACTTCTCTCCCTGGGCCCTTCTACCCTTGGCCCTTTTCCTCCTGGCCCCACTCCCCATGGCCCTGATCCCCCGGGCCATGCTCTCCCTAATAGTGTTCCCCATTGGCCATACTCCCTCTGGCCCTACTCCCTGTGGGCTCTGCACTCCCTTCCCCTGCTCTCCTGGGCCCTGCTCCCCTTGGTCCTCCTCTTCCTGGACCCTGATCCACCTGGCCCTGGTTCTGCTCTCCTGGGCCCTACTCCCTCCAGTCTTGCTTCCCAGAGCCCTGCTCCCCCTGGTTATGCCTCTCCTGGGCCTTGGTCAACTGGAACCCGCTCCCACTTGGCCTGCTACCCTGGGCCCTGCACACCTTGTGTCCTGCTTCCCCTGGCCTTGCTCCCCATGGGCCCTTTCGCCCTGGCCCTGCTACCATGGGCCCTGTTCTTCTGGTTTCTGCTTTCCCTAGGCCTGCTCCCCTGGACCATACTCCTCCTTGGCTCTGCTCCCCTATGCCCTATTTCCTCTGGGACCTTCCCACTTGGGCCCTGCTGCCCCTGGTATTGCTCCCCATGGGCTCTGATCCCCCGGACCCTTCTTCCCTTGTTCTCTGCTTCTTCTGGGAACTGATCCCCCTAGCCATGCTCTCCTTGCCCTTTTCTCCCTGGCTCTGCACCTCTGGGCCCTACTCCCCTGAGATGTGCTCCTCTTTGGCCCTGCTCCCCTGGGCCATGCTCCCTCTGGTCCTGCTCACTCAGGCTGTATTCCCCCTGACCGTGCTCCCATGGGCCCTGCTCAATTTGGCCTTGCTCCCTCTGGTCCTGATTTTTTGGGTGACTGCTCCCCTTGCATTTGGCCCTTCTCCCTTGGCCCTAATCCCCTGGTTCTGCTCTCCTTGTGGCCTGCTTCACTTGATAACCATGGCCCTGATCCCCATGGGGCTTGCTCCTCCGGGACCTAAGGCTGGTCCTGCACCCCATGGCCCTGCTCCCCTGGGCCCTGCTCCTCCTCAGCCCTGCTTGCCCTGGCACTACTTCCCTTGACCCTGCTCCTTCTGGGCCCTGCATCCCCGAGCCCTGCTCCCACTGGGTCCTGCTCTTTGTGGGCTCTGCTCCCCATGGTCTTGCCCCACATGGTCCGTAATACTCTGGACCCTATTCTCCCTGATTTCTGATTCTCCTGGGCCCTGCTACTCCTGGCCCTGCTTTCTTGGGCCCTGTTCCCCACTGGGCTCACTACTTCCTGAGTCCTGCTCCCGCTTAGCCCTGCTCTCCCTGTTCCTGCTTCCCCGGGCCCCATTCCCGCTGGCCCTTCTCACCTGGCCCTGCTTTCCTAGGCCCAACTTCCCCTGGCCCTGCTCCCCTGGGCCATGCTCCTCTGCACCCTACTTCCCCTGAACCCTTCCCCCCTGAGCCCTGCTCCACCTGGTCTTGCTCGGCATTGGCCCTGCTCCCCTAAGCCCTTCTCCCCCTGTTCCCTGCCTCTCTTGGGCCTTGCTCCCCCTATCCCAGCTCCCCCTTACCCTACTTCCCCGGGACCCGCTCCTCCAGGACCTGCTCCCCCTGGTAATGCTCTCCATGGGCCCTGCTCGCCTGGCCCTTCTCCTCCTGGCTCTACTCCCTGTGGGCTCTGCACCCCTAGCCTTGCTCTCCTCATCCCTGGTCCTCTAATACTCCTCTCCCTGGACCCTGCCCCACCTGCTCCTCCTCGTCCCTTCCCACCTTGGCCCTTTCCCCTGGGCCCTACTCCCTCCAGTCCTGCTCCCCTGTTTTTGTTCCCCTGACTCTGTTCCCCAGGGCCCTGCTCTCTGGGCCTGATCCCCCTGGACTAGCTCCTTTGGGCCCTGCATTCCTGGGCCCTGCCACCCCTGGGCCCTTTTCCTCCTGGCCCTGCTCTGCTGGGCCCTTCTCCCCCTTGGGCCCTGCTCCTCGTGGCACTGCTTACTGGGTCCCATTTTCCCCTGGTCCTGCTCTTGGGCTCTGCTCCCCCTGGGCCCTGTTTTCCCTATGCCCTGCTCCCCCGAGGCCCTGCTTGGCCTGGATCCTGCTCCGCCTGGTCCTGATCCCCATGGGCCCTGCTTACCTTTACTGCACTCCCTGCCCCTATTCCCTGTGGACTCTGCTATCCCTAGCACTGATCTACTGGGCTCTGCTACCCCTGGCCCTCCTCTCGCTGGGCCCTGCTCCCCCTGTCCTGCTTACCCTAGGACCCTGCTGTCCCTGTCCCTGCTGTCCCTCGCACTGCTTCCCCGGGGCCTGGTCCCCCGGTACCTTTTCCTCCTGGTACTCCCCCCCCTGGGACCTGCTCCTCCTGGCCCTGCTCCCATGTGCCCTGCTCCCCCTGGGATCTGTTCCCCCTGAGCACTGCAACTTCTTGGCCCTGATGTTCCTGGTCCTGCTTCCTTGGGCCCCGCTCCCACTGCCCTGCACCCCCTGGACCTGTTCCTCCTGATCCTGCTCCCCAGGGACCTGATCCCTCTGGTCTTGCTCCCCAGGACCATGCTTCTCCTGGCCCTTCTCCACTGAGCCCTGCTCACCCCTGGATCCGATCTCTGGGTCCTGCTCCCCCTGATTTTCCTTCCCTGGACCCTGGTTCCCCTGTGTCCTGCTCCCCCTGGTCCCTTCTTCCCCTGGTCGTGCTCTCCATTGTCCCTGCTACCCTGGTTTTGCTTCCCGTGCCCCAACTCCCTGTGGGATCTGCTCCCCTTAGCCATGCTCTCCTGGGCCTTTCTCCCCATAGGCCTCCTTTCTATGGGGCCTGCTCCACGTGGTCCTGCTCCTCCCAGGCCCTGCTCCCACTGGCCCTTCTCTCCTGGGCCCTGATCCACCCAGTCCTGGTTCCTTGGGCCATACGACCCTGGACCTGCTCACCTTGGGCCTCATTCCCCTGGCCTGCTCCCCTGGGCCCTGATCCTCCCTGTCCCTGCTCCCCTGGTCTGTGCTCCTCTGGACTGCTAACCCTGGGCCCTGCTCCTCCTGGCCCTGCCATGCTAGGCCCTTCTACCAGCTGGGCTCCGCTACCCTTGAGCCCTGCTCCCCTGACAAGCTCCCTCAGGCCCCACTCCCTGTGGGCTCTGCTCCTACTAGCCCTGATCTCCTGGGCCCTGCTCCCCAGATCATCCTGTCCTTTGGCCCTCTTTCCCCTGTCCCTGTTACCCTGGGCCCTATTCCCTCCAGTCCTATTCCCCTTGGCCCTTCTTCCCCTGGGCCCTGCTCCCCATGGGCCCAGCTCCCCCGAACCCTTATCCCCCTGTTCCCTGCTTCTCCTGGGCTCTGCTTCCCCTGGCCCTGCTCCCTATGGCCCTGCTCCCTATTTCCCTGCTTCCCTGGGCCTCCTCCCCTGGGACCTTCTATCCCTGGTACTGATCTCACTGGGCCCTTGTCCCCCTTGCCCTTTTCTCCCTGGCTATGCTCCCCTGGGACCTGCTCCTCTGGTAATTTCTTTCCCTGGCCCTACTCCCTGTAGGCACTGTTCCCCTTAGCCCTGCTCTCCTGGGTTCTGCACTCCCTGGTCCTTCTCTCCCTGGGCCCTGCTCTGCCCGGTCCTGCTCCTCCTGGGTGCTGCTCCTCATGGTCCTGCACCCTTGGGCCCTACTTCCCGCAGTCCTGCTCCCCTGGGCCCTGCACACCAGGCCCTGCTGCCCTGGGCCCTGCTCTTCTGGGCCTTGTTCCCTTGGCCTTCTCCCCTGGGCTCTGCTCCCCCTGGCTCTGCTCCTCTAGGCCCTCCTACTCTGGGCCCTACTCCCTCTGGTCCTGCTTTCCTGTACATACCTCCCTATGGCCTTGCTCCCCCGGTCCTGTTTCGTGGGCTCTACTCCCTATGGAACTGGTCCCCCTGGCCTTCCTCTCCTAGGCCTTGCTTCCCTGTGCCCTGCTACTCCAAACTCTGCTAACCCTGACTCTGCTCCCCCTGGCGCTACTCCCTAAGGGCTCTACTCCCCCTAGACCATGCACCTGAGCCATGCACCTCCAACTGCTGCTGCAAATGGGACCTGCTCCCCTGGGCCTGAACTCCAGGGCCCTGCACCCCAGGTAGTTCTCTCCCTGGGCCCTTCTACCCTTGGCCCTTTTCCTCCTGGCCCCACTCCCCATGGCCCTACTTCCCCGGGCCATGATTGACTGATACTGTTCCCCATTGGCCCTACTCCCTCTGGTCCTCCTTCCTGTGGGCTCTGCACTCTTTAGACTGCTCTCCTCGGCCTTGCTCCCCTTGGTCCTCCACTTCCTGGACCCTGATCCACCTGGCCCTGGTTCTGCTCCCCTGGGCCCTACTCTCTCTAGTCCTGCTCTCCAGGGCTCTGCTCCCCCTGGTTATGCTCTTCCTGGACCTTGGTCAACCTGGAACCCACTCCGACTTGGCCTGCTCCCCTGGGCCCTGCACCCCTTGTGTCCTGTTTTCTCTGGCCCTGCTCCCCATGGGGCTGGCTCCTCCTGGACCTAACCCCTGGCCCTATACACCCTGGCCCGGCTCCCCTGGGCCCTGCTCCTCCTCAGCCCTACTTCCCCTGGCCCTGCTTCCTTTGACCCTGCTTCTTCTGGGCCCTGCTCCCCCGAGGTCCTGCTCTCCATGGGCTCTGCTCCCCATGGTCTTGCCCCACATGGTCCGTAAAACCCCGGACCCTATTCTCCCTGATTTCTGATTCTCCTGGGCCCTGCTCCTCCTGGCCCTGCTTTCCTGGGCCCTTCTCCCCACTGGGCTCACCTCTTCCTGAGTCCAGCTCACGCTTAGCCCTGCTCGCCCAGTTCCTGCCTCCCCGGGCCCCATTCCCTCTGGCCCTGCTCACCTGGCCCTGCTTTCCTGGGCCCAACTTCCCCTGGCCCTGCTCCCCTGGGCCATGCTCCTCTGCACCCTACTTCCTCTGGACACTTCGCCCCTGGGCCCTGCTCCACTTGGTCTTGCTCCGCATGGGCCCTGCTCCCCTGGGCCCTCTCCCCCTGTTCCCTGCTTCTCTTGGGCCTTGTTCCCCCTATCCCAGCTCCCCCTTGCCCTACTTCCCCGTGGCCCGCTCCTCCAGGACCTGCTCCCCCTGGTAATGCTCTCCCTGGGCCCTTTTCCGCCTGGGCCCTGCTCCCCTGGCCCTTCTCCTCCTGGCTCTACTCCCTTTTGGCTCTGCACCCCTAGCCTTGCTCTCCTCATCACTGGTCCTCTAATACTCCTCTCCCTGGACCCTGCCCCACCTGCTCCTCCTGTGCCCTGCCCACCCTGGCCCTGTCCCCTGGGCCCTACTCCCTCCAGTCCTGCTCCCCTGTTCCTGCTCCCCTGACTCTTTTCCCCAGGGCCCTGATCTCTGGGCCTGCTCCCCCTGGCCCTGCTCCCCTGGGCCCTGCTCTCCTGGGCCCTGCCCCCCCTGGGCCCTTTTCCTCCTGGCTCTGCTCTGCTGGGCCCTTCTCTGCCTTGGTCCCTGCTCCTCGTGGCACTGCTCACTGGGTCCCGCTCTCCCCTGGTCCTGCTCTTGGGCTCTGCTCCCCCTGGGCCCTGTTTTCCCTGTGCCCTGCTCCCCATAGGCCCTGCTCGGCCTGGATCCTGCTCCCCCTGGTCTTGTTCCCCATGGGCCCTGCTCACCTGTACTGCTCTCCCTGCCCCTACTCCCTGTGGACTCTGCTATCCCTTCTACTGATCTACTGGGCTCTGCTACTCCTGGCCCTCGTCTCCCTGGGCCCTGCTCCCCCCTGTCCTGCTTACCCTAGGACCCTGCTGTCCCTGGCCCTGCTGTCCTTCGCACTGCTTTCCCGGAGCCAGCTTCTTCGGTATCTGCTCCTCCTAGTATTGCTCCCCCTGGGACCTGCTCCTCCTGGCCCAGCTCCCATTTGCCCAGGTCCCCCTGGGCTCTGTTCCCCCTGAGCACTGCAACTTCCTGGCCCTGTTCTCCCTGGTCCTGCTTCCTTGGGCCCCGCTCATACTGGCCCTGCTCCCCCAGGACCTGTTCCTCCTGATCCTGCTCCCCTGAGACCTGATCCCTCTGGTCCTGCTCCCCCGGACGCTGCTCCTCCTGGCCCTTCTTGACTGGCCCTGCTCACCCCTGGACCTGCTCTCTGGGCCCTGCTCCCCCTGATTTTGCTTCCCTGGACCCTGTTTCCCCTGTGCACCGCTCCCCCTGGTCCCTCCTCCCCCTGGTCCTGCTCTCCATTGTCCCTGCTACCCTGGTTTTGCTTCCTGTGCCCCAATTCCCTGTGGTTTCTGCTCCCCCAGGCATGCTCTCCTGGGCCTTTCTCCCCATAGGCCTCTTTCTATAGGGCCTGCTCCACGTGGTCCTGCTCCTCCCGGGCCCTGCTCCCACTGGCCTTTCTCCCCTGGTCCCTGCTCCACCCAGTCCTGTTTCCTTGGGTCCTACGACCATGGACCTGCTCTCCTTGGTCCTATTCCCCCTGGCCTGCTCCCCTGGGCCCTGATCCTCCCTGTCCCTGCTCCCCTGGGCTGTGCTCCTCTGGTACTGCTACCCCTGGGCCCTGTTCCTCCCCGCCCTGCTCTGCTAGGCCCTTCTACTCCCTGGGCTCTGCTTCCCTTGAGCCCTGCTTCCCTGTCCCTGCTCCCTCAGTCCACACTCCCTGTGGGGTCTGCTCATACTAGCCCTGCTCTCCTGGACCCTGCTCCCCAGATCCTCCTATCCTTTGGCCCTGTTCACCGTGGCCCTGTTCCCTTGGGCCCTATTCCCTCCAGTCCTGTTTCCCTGGGCCCTTCTTCCCCTGGGCCCTGCTCCCCATGGGCCCAGCTCCCCCAGGCCCTAATCCCCCTGTTTCCTGCTTTTCCTGGATTCAACTTCCCCTGACCCTGTTCCCTATTGCCCTGCCCGGTAGAGGAGGACCAGGGGGTGCAGAGCCCAGGAGAGCAGGGCTAAGGGCAACAGTGCCCACCGGGAGTAGGGCCAGGGAAAGAAGTTACCAGAGGAATAGGGTTGAGGGGAACATAGCCAGGGAGAAAAGGGCAAGGGGGCAAGGGCCCAGTAAGAGCAGTACCAGGGATAGCAGGTCCCAAGGGAGGAGGCCCAGGGAAGCAGGGCAATAGGGAGCAGGGCCAGGGGAAGCAGAACCCAGGAGAAGCAGAGAACAAGGGGATAAGGGCTCGGGGAACCCGGGCCCATGGGGAGCAGGGCCCAGGGGAAGAAGGGCCAAGTGGAATAGGACTGGAGGGAATAGTGCCCAGGGGAACAGGGCCAAAGGACAGGAGGATCTGGGGAGAAGGGCCCAGGAGAGCAGGGCTATTAGGAGCAGAGCCCAAAGGTAGTGGGGCGTGAGGGATTAGGACAGGGGAGCAGGGCTCAAGGGTAGCGGAGCCCAGGGGGTAGAAGGGCCTAGCGGAGCATGGCCAGGAGGAGCATGGCCAAGGTGTAGAAGTAGTGGAGGAGCACAGGCCAGGGGAGCGGGGACAGGGAGGATCAGGGTCCAGGGCCGCAGGCCAGGGGGATTAAGACCAAGGAGAGCAGGACCCAGGGGGGCAACAGGGCCCAGGGGAGCAAAACCAGGAGAAGCAGGGCCTGGGGGAACACACCAAAGGGAGCAAGGCTAAGGGGAGCAAAGCCCAGGAAAGCAGGGTCAGGGGAAAAAAGGCCAGGTGGAGCATGGCCATAGGGAGAGGCGACCAGGTAAGCAGAACAAGGGTAGCAGGGCATAGAGGGAGCAGGGCTCAGGGGCAGCAGAGCCAAGGGAAGAATAGGACCTAGGAGAGCAGGGCCAGGAGGAGCAGAGCCCAGGGGAAGCAGGACCAAAAAAAGAACAATCCAGGGGACCAGAGCAGGGGGAACCAGGACATAGGGAGAGCTGGTCCCAGGGGAGCAGGACACAGGGGGAGCAGGACCCAAAGCATAACGGCCAGGGAGAGCAGGACACAAGAGTGAAGGGCCAGGGAGATCAGGTCTCAGAGTAGCAGGCCCCAGGGGAGCAGAGCCAGGGGGAGTAGAGCCAGAAGAAAAGGGCCAGGGGGAGCAGTGCCAGGGGGATCAGGGCCCAGGGGAGAAGGCCAAGGGAAGCAAGGCCCAGAAGAGCAGGGCCCAGGGGAGCAGGGCCTGGTGTGCAGGGCCCAGGGGAGCAGGACTGCTGGAAGTAGGGCCCAAAGGAGCAGGACCATGAGGAGCAACACCCAGGAGGAGCAGGACCGGGCAGAGCAGGGCCCAGGGAGAGGAGGACCAGGGGGTGCAGAGCCCAGGAGAGCAGGGCTAAAGGGAACAGTGCCTACAGGGAGTAGGGCCAGGGAAAGAAGTTACAAGAGGAGCAGGGCCCAGGGGAGCATAGCCAGGGAGAAAAAGGCAAGGGGGACAAGGGCCCAGTGAGAGTAGTAGCAGGGATAGCAGGTCTCAGGGGAGGAGGCCCAGGGAAGCAGGGCAGTAGGGAGCAGGGCCAGGGGAAGCAGAATCCAGTAGAAGCAGGGAACAGGGGGATTAGGGCCCGGGGGAGCTGGGCCGATGGGGAGCAGGGCCCAGGGGAAGAAGGGCCCCGGGGAACAGGACTGGAGGGAATAAGGCCCAGGGGAACAGGGCCAGGGGGAAGAGGGCCAAAGGACAGGAGGATCTGGGGAGCAGGGCCCAGGAGTGCAGGGCTAGTAGGAGCAGAGCCCAGGGGTAGCAGTACTAGAGGAGCACATTTCAGGGGAGCAGGGACAGGGAGGGTCAGGGCCCAGGGGAGCAGGCCAGCGGGAATAGGACCAAGGAGAGCAGGTCCCGGGTCATAGGGCCCAAGGAACCAGGACTGGGGGGAGCAGGGCCCTGGAGAAGCAGGACCACGTGGAGCAGGCCCCATAGAAAGGAGGCCTACGGGGAGAAAGGTCCAGGAGAGCATGGCTAGGGGGAGCAGATCCCACAGGGAGTTGGGGCACCGGAAGCAAAACCAGGGTAGCAGGGAAAATGGAGAGCAGGACCAGGGGGAGGAGGGACCAGGGGTAGCGGGGCACAGGGGAACCAGGGTCCAGGGAAGCAAAATCAGGGGAAGCAGGGCCCAGAGAGCAGGTCCAGGGTGGAGAAGGGCCAGAAGGAGAAGGGTCTGGGGGAGCAGGACCAATGGGAGCGGGGCTCAAGGAAGCAGGACCAGGGAGAGCAGGGCGAATATGTTGCAGTGCTCAGGGGAAACAGAGCCCAGGGGGAGCAGGGCACAAGGGAGCAGGGCACATGTGAGCAGGGCCAAGAGGAGCAGGTCCCAAGGGGAGCAAGACGAGGGGGAGCAGTACCAGGAGGAGCACGTCCCGGGGAGCAGGCCCCGGGGAAGCAGTGCGAGGGACAGCAGGGCCAGGGACAGCAGGGTCCTAGGGTAAGCAGGACAGTGGGGAGCAGTGCCCAGGGAGAGGAGGACCAGGGTTAGCAGAGCCCAGACGATCTGTGCTAGGGATAGCAGAGCCCACAGGGAGTAGGGGCAGGGAGAGCAGTACAGGTGAGCAGGGCCCATGGGGAACAGGACCAGCGGGAGCAGGGCCTTGGGGGAGCAGGGCACAGGGAAAACAAAGCCCAGGGGGAGCAGAGCCCAAGAGCAGGAATAGGGGAGAGCGGGACCCAGTGAGCAGAGCCTCGAGGAGCCGGGCCCAACAAGGAGAAGGGCCCAGCAGAGCAGGGCCAGGAGGTAAAGAGCCCAGGGAGGGCAGGGCTCAGGAGAGCATGGCCCTGGGGAACAGAGTCAGGGGAGCAGGAACAGGGGAGCAGGACTTGGGGGAGTAGGGACCAGGGGACATTGCCAGGGTGGGCAGGGCCCAGGAGGAGCAGGTGGGGCAGGGTCCAGGGGGGAAGGGTCCAGAGGAAGTAGGTTGGAGAGGAGCATGGCCCAGAAGAGCAGGGCCAGGGAAAGTTGGGCCGAGGAAAGCAGGGCCAGGTGAGGAGGGCCAGAGGTAATGGGGCCCGGAGAAGCAGGAAAAGGGCGAGCAGGGCTAAGCGGGAGCAGGACTCAGGAAGAGGTGAGCCCAGGGGGGACCAGGGCCCAGGAAAGCAGGGCCAAAAGGAGCAGGGCCCAGGAGAATCAGAAATCAGGGAGAATAGGGTCCGGGGTATGGCAGAACAGTAGGGATAGTAGGAGCAGAGCCCACAGGGACTGGCGCCTGAGGGAGTAGGGACAGGGGAGCAGGGCTCAAGGGTCGCGGAGCCCAGGGGGTAGAAGGGCCTAGCAGAGCAGGGCCAGGAGGAGCAGGGCCCAGGGGTAGCAGTACCAGAGGAGCACAGCCCAGGGGAGCAGGGACAGGGAGGAACAGGGCCCAGGTAAGCAGGCCAAGGGGAATAGGACCCAGGAGAGAATGTCCAGGGTCGAAGGGCCCAAGGAACCAGGACTAGGAGGAGCAGGGCCCAGGGGAGAAGGGCCAGTGGGAGCACGGCCGGGAAGAGCAGGACAACGTGGAGCAGGCCCCATAGAAAGGAGGCCTACGGGGAGAAAGGCCCAGGAGAGCATGGCTAGAGGGAGCAGATCCCACAGGGAGTTGGGGCATGGGAAGCAAAACCAGGGTAGCAGGAACAATGGAGAGCAGGACCAGGGGAAGGAGGGACCAGGGGGAGCGGGACACAGGGGAAATAGGGTGCAGGGATGAAAAAATAGGGAAAGCAGGGCCCAGAGAGCAGGTCCAGGGGTGAGCAGGGCCTAGTGGAGAAGGGCCAGGAGGAACAGGGTCCGGGGGAACAGGACCAGAGGGAGCAGGACCCAGGGGAGCAGGATCAGGAGGAACAGGTCCAGGGGAGCAGGCCAGTGGGAGCAGGGACCAAGGAAGCAGGACCAGGGAGAGCAGGGCCAAGAAGTTGCAGTGCTCAAGGGGAACAGAGCCCAGGGGGAGCAGGGCACATGGGAGCAGGGCCAGGAGGAGCAGGTCCCAGGGTGAGCAGTACCAGGAGGAGCAGGTACCGGGGGAGCAGACCCCGGGGAAGCAGTGCGAGGGACAGCAGGGCCAGGGACAGCAGGGTCCTAGGGTAAGCAGGACAGCGGGGAGCAGGGCCCAGGGAGAGGAGGACCAGGGGTAGCAGAGCACAGTAGATCAGTGCTAGGGATAGCAGAGCCCACAGGGAGTAGGGGCAGGGCGAGCAGTACAGGTGAGCAGGGCCCATGAGGAACAGGACCAGGGCGAGCAGGATCCAGGGGGAGCGGGTCCTAGGGGAAGCAGGGCACAGGGAAAACAGGTCCCAGGGGGAGCAGAGCCCATGAGCAGGACCAGGGGAGAGCGGGACCCAGTGAGCTGTGCCACGAGGACCAGGACCCAAGGGAGAGAAGGGCCCAGCAGAGCAGGGCCAAGAGAAAAAGGGCCCAGGGAAGGCAGGGCCCAGGAGAGCAGGGCACAGGGGAGCAGGCGCAGAAGGAGCAGGCCCAGAGAGCAAGGCCCTGGGGAACAGGGTCAGGGGAGCAGGAACAGGGGAGCAGGACTGGTGGGAGTAGGACTCAGGGGACAGGGCCAGGGTGGGCAGGGCTCAGGAGGAGCAGGTGGGGCAGGGTCCAGGAAGAGGAGTATTAGAGGACCCGGGATGAGGAGAGCAAGGCTAGGGGTGCAGAGCCCACAGGGAGTAGAGCCAGGAGGAGAAGGGCCAGGGGAGCAGGGCCTAGGCGGAAAAGGGCCAAGGGAGAACATTATCAGGGGGAGCAGGTTCTGGTGGAGCCGTCCACAGGGAAGTAGGGCAAGGGGGAGCTGGGATAGGGGGAGCAACCCCAAGAGAAGCAGGGAACAGGGGGAGAAGGGCCCAGAAGAGCAGGGCCCATGCAGAGCAAGATGAGGTGGAGCAGGCCCTAGGGGGGAAGGGTACAGGGGAAGTAGGGAGCAGAGGAGCATGGCCCATGGGAGCAGGGCCAGGAGAAGTTGGGCCCATGAAAGCAGGGCCTGGTGAGCAAGGCCTGAGGGAATGCGGCCAGGGAAGGAGGAACAGGGCCAGCAGGGCTAAGCGGGAGCAGGACTCAGGAAGAGGTGAGCCCAGTGCGAAGCAGGGCCCAGGAGAATCAGAAATCAGGGAGAATAGGGTTCGGGGTATTACGGACCATTTGGGGCAAGACCATGGGGAACAGAGCCCACGGAGAGCAGGACCCAGGTGGAGCAGTGCTCAGGGGAGCAGGGCCCAGAAGGAGCAAGGTCAAGGGAACCAGGGCCAGGGGAAGCAGGGCTGAGGAGGAGCAGGGCCCAGGGGAGCGCGGCCAGGGGCTTCAGGGCCAGGGGTTAGGTCCAGGAGGAGCAAGCCAGTTGGGGAGCACGGCCATGGCTATCAGGACCAAGTGGAGAAGGACACAAGGAGAGCAGAACCAGGGGTTTAGGGCCAGGGGGAGAAGGGCCCAAAGCAGGGGGAGCAGTCACCTAGGAAATCAGGACAAGAGGGAGCAGGGCCAAATAGAGCAGGGCATAGGGTAGCAGAGTCGGGGGGAATACAGCCTGAGTGAGCAGGACCAGAGGGAGCATGGCCCAGGGGAGCAGGGCCACAGAGGAGCACAGCTCAGGGGAGTAGGGCCCAGAGGTGCAGAGCCAGGGGGAACAGGGCAAGGAGGAGCATGGCTAGGGGGGTCAGGGCCCAGGAGAAGCAGAGAACAGGGTAAGAAGGGACCAGGGGAGCAGAGCCCATGGGGAGCAATACCAGGGGCAGCAGGGCCCAAGTGGGAAGGTCCCAGGGGGAATAGGGCACAGGGGAGCACAGCCAAGGAGGAGTATGGCCCAGGGGAGCAGGCCCAAGGAAAGCAGGGACTAGAAGAACAGGGCACATGGGGAGCAGGGCCAGGATAAGCAGGACACAAGGGGTGCAGGGCTCAGGGGAGCAGGCCTAGTGGGAGCGAGTTCCAGGTTGACCAAGGCCCAGGAGGGGCATAACCAGGGGGAGCAGGGCCCTGGGCAGCAAGACTGGAGGGAGTAGGGCCCAGGGGAGCAGAACCAGGGCCAGGTGGATCAGGGTCCAGGAAGAGGAGGACCAAGGGGAGCAGGGCCCAGGAGAGTAGGGCTAGGGAGTGCAGAGCCCACAGGGAGGAGGGCCGGAGAGAGTAGGTCCAATGGGGAACAGTATCAGGGAGAGCATGGCCCGGGAGAGCAGGGCCAGGATAAAAAGGGCCAAGGGTAGAAGGACCCAGGGATAGAAGTACATGGGGGTGCAGGGCCCCGGAGTTCAGGACCAGGGGAGCAGGTCCCATGGGGAGCAGCGGTTGGAGGTGCATGGCTCAGGGGCATGGTCTAGGGAGAGCAGAGCCCATAGGGAGTATGGCCAGGGGGAGCAGAGTCAGGGGTAGCAGAGTTTGGAGTAGCAGGGCACAGGGAAGCAGGGCCTAGGAGAGGAGGGCCAGTGGGGCCAGTTCCATAGGGAGTAGAGCCCAGGAAACAGGACCGGGGGAGCAAGGTCAAAGGGGCGGTAGGTCCAGGAAAGCAGGACCAGAGGGAGCAGGGCCCAGAGTAGGAGGGCCTAGAGGAGCAGAGCCAGGGGGAGCAGAGCCCAGGGGAGAAGGCCAAGGGAATCAAGGCCTCGAAGAGCAGGGCCCAGGGGAGCAGGGCCTGGTGTGCAGGGCCCAGGGTTGCAGGACTGCGGGAGGTAGGGCTCAAGGGAGCAGGACCATGAGGAGCAGCACCCAGGTGGAGCCTGACCGGGCAGAGCAGGGCCCAGGGAGAGGAGGACCAGAGGGTGCAGAGCCCACGAGACCAGGGTAAGGGGAACAGTGCCTACAGGGAGTAGGGCCAGGGAAAGAAGTTACAAGAGGAGCAAGGCCCAGGGGAGCATATCCAGGGAGAAAAGGGCAAGGGGGACAAGGGCCCAGTGAGAGCAGTACCAGGGATAGCAGGTCCTAGGCATGGAGGCCCAGGGAAGCAGGGCAATAGGCAGCAGAGCCAGGGGAAGCAGAAACCAGGAGAAGCAGGGAACAGGGGGATTAGGGCCCGGGGGAGCTGGGCCCATGGGGAGCAGGGCCCAGGGGAAGAAGGGCCCAGGGGAACAGGACTGGAGGGAATAGGGCCCAGGGGAACAGGGCCAGCGGGAAGAGGGCCAAAGGACAAGAGGTCCTGGGGAGCAGTGCCCAGAAGAGCAGGGGTAGTAGGAGCAGAGCCCAGGGGTAGCAGTACTAGAGGAGCACAGCCCAGGGGAGCAGGAACAGGGAGGGTCAGGGCCAAGGGAAGCACGCCAGGGGGTATAGGACCAAGGAGAGCAGGTCCAGAGTCGTACGGCCCAAGGAACCAGGACTGGGGGGAGCAGGGCCCAGGGGAGAAGGGCCAGTGGGAGCTGGGCCCAGAAGGAGCAGGACCACGTGGAGCAGGCCCTATAGAAAGGAGGCCTACGGGGAGAAAAGCCCAGGAGAGCATGGCTAGGAAGAGCAGATCCCACAGGGAGTTGGGGCACGGGAAGCAAAACCAGGGTAGCAGGGACAATGGATAGCAGGACCAGGAGGAGGAGGGACCAGGGGGAGCGGGGCACAAAGGAACCAGGGTCTATGGAAGCAAATCAGGGGAAGCAGGGTCCAGAGAGCAGGTCCAGGGGTGAGCATGGCCCAGTGAAGAACGACCAGGAGGAGCAGGATCTGGGGGAGCAGGACCAGAGGGAGCAGGTCGCAGGGGTGCAGGATCAGGAGGAACAGGTCCAGGGGGAGCAGGGCCAGGGGGCGCGGGGCCCAAGGAAGCAGGAGAAGGGAGAGCAGGGCCAAGAAGTTGCAGTACTCAGGTGAAACAGAGCCCAGGAGGATTAGGGCACATGGGAGCAGGGCACATGGGAGCAGGGCCAGGAGGAGCAGGTTTTAGGTTGAGCAGTACCAGGAGGAGCAGGTACCAGGGGAGCAGGTCTTGGGGAAGCAGTGCGTGGGACAGTAGGGCCAGGGACAGCAGGGTCCTAGGGTAAGCAGTCCTAGGGTAAGCAGGACAGGGGTGAGCTGGGCCCAGGTAGAGGAGGTCCAGGGGTAGCAGAGCCCAGTACATCAGTGCTAGGGATAGCAGAGCCCACAGAGAGTAGGGGCAGGGAGAGCAGTACAGGTGAGCAGGGCCCATGGGGAACAGGACCAGGGGGAGCAGGATCCAGGGGTAGCAGGGCCTAGGGGGAGCAGGGCACAGGGAATACAGGGCCCAGGGGGAGCAGAGCCCAAGAGCAGGACCAGGGGAGAGCGGGACCCAGTGAGCAGTGCCACTAGGAGCAGGCCCAATGGGGGAAAAGTTCCCTGCAGAGCAGGGCCAGGGGGAGCAGGCCAAGAGAGCAGGGCCCTGGGGAACAGAGTCAGGGGAGCAGGAACAGGAGAGCAGGACTGGAGGGAGTAGGGCCCAGGGGACAGGGCCAGGGTGGGGAGGGCCCAGGAGGAGCAGGTGGGGCAGGGTACAGGGGGGAAGGGTCCAGAGGAAGTAGGGTGGAGAGCAGCATGGCCCAGAAGAGCAGGGCCAGGGGAATTTGGGCCGAGGAAAGCAGGGCCAGGTGAGCAGGGCCAGAGGTAATGGGGCCCAGAGAAGCAGGAACAGGGCGAGCAGGTCTAAGTGGGAGCAGGACTCAGGAAGAGGTGAGCCCAGGGAGGAACAGGGCCCAGGAAAGCAGGGCCCAAAGGAGCAGGGCCCAGGAGAATCAGAAATCAGGGAGAATAGGGTCCGGGGTATTGCAGGACAGCAGGGATAGTAGGAGCAAAGCCCACAGGAAGTGGGGCCTGAGGGAGTAGGGACAGGGGAGCAGGGCTCAAGGGTAGTGGAGCCCAGGGGGTAGAAGGGCGTAGCGGAGCAGGGCCAGGAAGAACAGGGCCCAGGGGTAGCAGTACCAGAGGAGCACAGCCTAGGGGAGAAGGGACAGGGAGGATCAGGGCCCAGGGGGGCAGGCCAGGGGGAATAGGACCAAGGAGAGCAGGTCCAGGGTCGTAGGGCCCAAGTAACCAGGACTGGGGGGAGCAGGGCCCAGGGGAGAAGGGCCAGTGGGAGCAGGGCCCGGTAGGAGCAGGACCACATGAAGCAGGCCCCATAGAAAAGAGGCCTACGGGGAGAAAGGCCCAGGAGACAATGGCTAGGGGGAGCAGATCCCACAGCGAGTTGGGGCACGGGAAGCAAAACCAGGGTAGCAGGGACAATGGAGAACAGGACAAGTGGGAGGAGGTACTAGGGGGAGCGGGACACAGGGGAACCAGGGTCCAGGGAAGCAAAATCAGCGGGAGCAGGGCCCAGAGAGCAGGTCCAGGGGTGAGCAGGGCCCAGTGGAGAAGGGCCAGGAGGAGCAGGGTGCAGGGGAGCAGGACCAGAGGGAGCAGGTCCCAGGGGAGCAGGATCAGGAGGAACAGGTCCAGGGTGAGCAGGGCCAGTGGGAACAGGGCCCATTGAAGCAGGACCAGGGAGAGCAGGGCCAAGAATTTGCAGCGCTCAGGGGGAACAGAGCCCAGGGGGAGCAGGGCACATGGGAGCAGGGCCAGGAGGAGCAGGTCCCACGGGGAGCAGTACCAGGAGGAGCAGGTACCGGGGGAAGCAGTACGAGGGACAGCAGGGCCAGGGACAGCAGTGTCCTAGGGTAAGCAGGACATGGGGGAGCAAGGCCCAGGGAGAGGAGGGCCAGAGGTAGCAGAGCCCAGTAGATCAGTGCTAGGGATAGCAGAGCCCACAGGGAGTAGGCGCAGGGAGAGCAGTACAGGTGAGCAGGGCCCATGGGGAACAGGACCAGGGGGAGCAGGATCCAGGGGTAGCAGGGCCTAGGGGAAGCTGGGCACAGGGAAAACAGGGCCCAGGGGGAGCAGAGCCCAAGAGCAGGACCAGGGGAGAGCGGGACCCAGTGAGCAGTGCCACGAGGAGCAGGGCCCAAGGAGGAGAAGGGCCCAGCAGAGCAGGGCCAGAAGGAAAAGGGCCCAGGGGAGGGCAAGGCTTAGGAGAGCAAGGTCCAGGGGAGCCGGGCCAGGGGGAGTAGGCCCAGAGTAGGGCCCTTGGGAACAGAGTAGGGGAGCAGGAACAGGGGAGCAGGACTGGAGGGAGTAGGGCCCAGGTGACAGGGCCAGTGTGGGCAGGGCCCAGGAGGAGCAGTTGGGGTAGGGTCCAGGGAGAGGAGTATTAGAGGACCAGCGATGAGGAGAGCAAGGCTAGGGGTGCAGAGCCCACAGGGAGTAGAGCCAGGAGGAGAAGGGCCAGGGGAGTAGGGCCCACGCGGAAAAGGGCCGAGGGAGAACATTACCAGCGGGAGCAGGTCCTGGAGTAGCTGACCCCGGGAAGTAGGGCAAGGGGGAGCTGGGAGAGTGGGAGCAACCCCAAGAGAAGTAGGGAACAGGGGGAGAAGGGCCCAGGGGAGCAGGGCCCATGCAGAGCAAGATCAGGTGGAGCAGTGCCCAGGGGGGAAGGATACAGGGGAAGTAGGGAGCAGAGGAGCATGGCCCAAGGGAGCAGGGCCAGGGGAAGTTGGGCCCAGGAAAGCAGGGCCAGGTGAGCAGGACCAGAGGGAATGGGGCCCGGGGAAGCAGGAACAGGGCGAGCAGGGCTAAGCGGGAGCAGGACTCAGGAAGAGGTGAGCCCAGTAGGGAGCAGGGCCCAGGAAAGCAGGGACAGGAGGAGCAGGGCCCGGGAGAATCAGAAATCAGGGAGAATAGGGTCCGGGGTATTACGGACCATGTTGGGCAAGATCATGGGGAGCAGAGCCCACGGAGAGCAGGACCCAGGGGGAGCAGGGCTCGGGGGAGCAGGGCCCAGAAGGAGCAGGGTCAATGGAAGCGGGGCCAGGGGAAGCAGGGCTTATTAGGAGCAGGACCCAGGGGAGCAGGGCCAGGGGGTGCAGGGCCAGCGGTTAGGTCCAGGAGGAGCAAGCCCCATGGGGAGCAGGGCCATGGTTATCAGGACTAAGTGGAGCAGGCCACAACGAGAGCAGAACCAGGAGATTAGGGCCAGGGGAAGAAGGGCCCAATGCAAGGGGGAGCAGTCACCTAGGAAATCAGGACCAGAGGGAGCAGGGCCAAATAGAGCTGGGACCAGGAGAGCAGGATCAGGGGGAATACAGCCTGAGTGAGCAGGACCAAAGGGAGCATGGCCCAGGGGAGCAGGGCCACAGAGGAGCACAGCTCAGGGGAGTAGGGCCCAGAGGTGCAGAGCCAGGGGGAACAGGGCAAGGAGGAGCATGGCTAGGGGGATCAGGGTCCAGGAGAAGCAGAGAACAGGGAAGAAGGGTTCGGGGGAGCAGAGCCCATGGGGAGCAGTACCAGGGAGCAGGGCCCAAGGTGGAAGGGGGCACAGGGGAGCAGAGCCAAGGAGGAGTATGGCCCAGGGGAGCAGGCCCAGGGAAAGCAGGGCCCAGAACAGGGCCCATGGGGAGCAGGGCCAGGGTGAAAGGGCCCATGCGGACCAGGGCAGGGGAAGCAGGACACAAGGGGTGCAGGGCCCAGAGTAGCAGGCCATGTGAGAACGAGTTCCAGGTTGACCAAAGCCCAGAAGGAGTATAACCAGGGGGAGCATGGCCCTGGGGAGCAGGAAGGAGGGAGTAGGGCCCAGGGGAGCAGAACCAGGGCCAGGTGGATCAGGATCCAGGAAGAGTAGGACCACGGGGAGCAGAGCCCAGGAGAGCAGGCCAAGGGGAATAGGACCAAGGAGAGCAGGTCCAGGGTCGTAGGGCCCAAGGAACCAGGACTGGGGGGAGCAAGGCCCAGGGGAGAAGGGCCAGTGGGAGCAGGGCCCGGGAGGATCAGGACCACGTGGAGCAGGCCCCATAGAAAGGACACCTACGAGGAGAGAGGCCCAGGAGAGCATGGCTAGGGGGAGCAGATCCCACAGGAAGTTGGGGCACTGGAAGAAAAACCAGGGTAGTACGGACAATGGAGAGCAGGACCTTGGGAAGAAGGGACCAGGGCAACGGGGACAGGGGAATCACGGTCCAGGGAAGCAAAATCAGGGGGAACATGGATCACAGAGCAGGTCCAGGGGTGAGCAGGGCCCAGTGGAGATGGGCCAGGAGAAGCAGGGTCAGGGGGAACAGGACCAGAGGGAGCAGGTCCCAGGGGAGCAGGATTAGGAGGAACAGGTCCAGGGGGAGCAGGGCCTGTGGGAGCGGGGCCCAAGGAAGCAGGACCAGGGAGAGCAGGGCCAAGAAGTTGCAGTGCTGAGAGGGAACAGAGCCCAGGGGGAGCAGGGCACATGGGAGCAGGGCCAGGAGGAGCAGTACCAGGAGGAGCAGGTACCGGGGGAGCAGGCCCCGGGGAAGCAGTGTGAGGGACAGCAGGGCCAGGGACAGCAGGGTCCTAGGGTAAGAAGGACAGAGGGGAGCAGGGCCCAGGGAGACGAGAGGCAGGAGTAGCAGAGCCCAGTAGATCAGTGCTTGGGATATCAGAGCCCACAGGGAGTAGGGTAAGGGAGAGCAGTACAGGTGAGCAGGGCCCATGGGGAACAGGACCAGGGGGAGCAGGGCCTAGGGGGAGCAGGGCACAGGGAAAAAAGGGCCCAGGGGAGCAGAGCCCAAGATCAGGTCCATGGGAGAGCGGGACCCAGTGAGCAGTGCCACGAGGAGCAGGGCCCAAGGGGGAGAAGGGCCCAGCAGAGCAGGGCCAGGAGGAAAAGGGCCCAGGGTGGGCAGGGCCCAGGAGAGCAGGTCCAGGGGTGAGCAGGGCCCAGTGGAGAAGGGCCAGGAGGAGCAGGGTCCGGGGGAGCAAGAGCAGAGGGAGCAGGTTCCAGGGGAGCAGGATCAGGAGCAACAGGTCCAGGGGGATCAGGGCCAGTGGGAGCGGGGCCCAAAAAGCCAAACCAGGGAGAGCAGGGCCACAAAGTTGCAGTGCTCTGGGGGAACAGAGCCCAGGGGGAGCAGGGCACATGGGAGCAAAGCCAGGACGAGCAGGTCCCAAGGGGAGCAAGAGCAGGGGGAGCAGTACCAGGAAGAGCA